>NW_016107623.1:538589-575368 GCF_001604975.1 Cebus imitator
TTGAGATGGAGTCTCACTCTCTTGCCCAGGCTAGAGGAGTATAATGCTGCAATCTCAGCTCACTGCAAACCTCCGCCTCTGGGGTTCAAGCAATTGTCCTGCCTCAGCCTCCCAAGTAGCTGGGACTACAGGCCACCACGTCTGGCTAACTTTTGTACTTTTAGTAGAGATGGGGTTTCACCATATTGGCCAGGCTGGTATCGAACTCCCAACCTTGTAACCTGCCCACCTTAGCCTCCCAAAGTTCTGGGATTATAGCTGTGAGTCACCCCGCCTACTGTCTACATTTTTATAGACTATAATGAGTCAGGAAATATATCACAAGACAGACAAGGGAGGCAGAGAAAGGGAAACAGAAAAATAATGGAAAAGAAAGAGCAATACTGACTTAAATACTGACTTAAAGGTTTATAAAATGGAATATTATTAAGGGCTAAAAAGAAATGAGATACAACCTGGGTATCTCATGGAGGAACCTTAAATGCATACAACTAAGTGAAATAAGTTAAACTGAATGGCTACATTCAGAGGATGTTTAGGGCAGCAAAACAACTCTAAATGACATCAATGGTAGATACATGTCATTACAAATTTCTTTAAACCCAGAGAATCTACAACATCAACAGCGAACCCTAATGTAAACCATGGTCTTTGGGTGATAAGAATTAATGTAGGTTCACCAATTGTAACAAATGTGCTAGCACTGTGGGGGATGTTGAAAATGGTGGAGGCTACGCCTGTGGGCCAGCAGCTGGTAAATGGGAAATCTCTGGACCTTCTCAATTTTGCTGTAAAAAACTGCTCTAAAAAACAAATCTTTTAAAAAAGGTTCATAAGTATTTCCTGTTTTCATAAAGTAAATACTAGATCTTTTCACATGCCAGAAACATAAGATAAAGATCTTGTTGAGGCAGCCATTGAAAATATAGGACATTAAGTTGTCAATACTTCTGCATATTATAGACAGAGATTGTAAAGGTTTAGATTATATTTTTTTCTGGGGATCTTGCTTACTTTAAGAGAAAATATCATGTTGGAAGACAGTTTCCCATGGGTCTCTTGCATTTTTTTTCTATGCCATATACAGATGCACTGACAGCCTGTCTTTTGAGCTGCCTTTCAGGAATGTTTTAAAAATGAGTAATATTGGACAACAGGTGTTTATTTTAATTATTATTATTATTCTTGTTATTTCTGTTACTGTCCAATATGAAAAAAGATAATATCTTTCTTCAAAGCAAATAATGGATAGATTTGTTTGTAGTCCTATAAGACAAGATTTTCCTAAACGTGGAGTTTCTTATTTGTGACACAGACCTCCTACATACCAAACGTCTGCCTGGGCCTCTCCATGTCATCCCCACTGGACTTGGTGGAAAAGAAAACCCTATGCTAAGATGAAGTTCCTGTTTCTTGCTATCCCATAAACAACAAACACCTTTGTCTCTGATCTGACATTCATGATACTGAGGCAGGCTAATGCACTACCTTGGCAATGGGGTAAATTTTCAAACCCTTTCTATTTCTTGACACTGCTAGCATGAAGTATCTCAAAATTTAACCTGAGCTTTGCAAACAGTTCACTTACCTGAAAAATGTGTTTTGAGCTGGCATTTGACATGGAAGGATGTGACCACCACGGACATGTAGGTTTATTGTGTCATAAGGAGCATTAAACGTATGTTGCTGTTCCCTGACCTTAATATCTTCACCCTGGAAATGAAAAGAATGGAATGAAGAACAGGTGGAGCAAGAAGTGGAATCATCAGCAACACTGGTATTTAAGGAGACACATTTATAAAAATCAAATGGTACACTTTCCAATTAAAAAATTAACAACATTTATTCAGAAAATTCTAATTTATTTCACTATAGTAACCATTTTACAATATATATGTATCCCATAACATGATGTTGTACACCTTAAATACACAAAGTGAAATTTATTTTTAAATGCTGAAACTGTTCCTGTGTATCTTATTTTTAAAAAGCATATCTTTAGAATGTAGTTAAATATAAGTCCTCATGATAGCTTTGAAAATCATTTGCAGCATTGTTTTTGTGGCGCTCACATGCCTAAAGTATGTGGATTTTTGAAAGGTGGCAAAAGCTTTCCTTGACTCTCTGTGTACTTCCATTATTCTTGGAAGGACTGAACTACCTTTAATGATCATTTTATATATCCAGTAAAAGCAATTATATTTTTTGTGTAATGTGTAATTTCCATGTTTATTTACTAAAAAAAATGACTACATAAAAGCTATAGCAGAATAAATTAACTCTCCTTTGCTGTGGGTTAATCTGATGCAGCTATATATAATCACTGGAACTATGTAGCTTTCCACCCTTTTTAAGTGGAAAATAAATCCAACACAACATTAATGAAAAGGCTGGGACCAAACAATTACCCATTTCTGTATAGCCAATTCCCCAGAGTGTCTTAAATACTTACCCTATGGTAGTCAAACCAGCGAGCATTGGGGACGTAGGCACTTACACTTTGAACATACTGGAATGTAAATCAATTGCCATTAATTGTATGTAAACCAAAGAATATTTTGTCAACAAAAATATGTGGCAGAACTTACAGGTTCCAGTACCGGGGTAACCATAAATGCTGGACCCCATAAAAACTGCTTGAATATATCCCAGGTTGCTTTTTCATTAAAGAACCTAGACAAAATTATCAGAAATAATTACATTAAAACAAATAACTTTCTACTGAATAACACAAAATCATTATTCAAATCACATTTTGTAGTATGGACTTTTGGATTAAAATGAAAACAAAACTATAAAAAATCAAAAAATTGTACCATTTGGAATGTAACAGTACAATAATAGTACAATGCACAGCAGTATAATACTTTATGAGTAAATCTAGACTGTGACTAAATTTTTTGAGAAAATAGAGAATAGTGATGGACATGTAACATCAATTAAATGAGAAATTACTTTGGAAGAAGGCTAATAGAGATACAAGTATTAACTGCTGAGTATATGATCAACACATTAAAAAAAAACATATTAAAAACACTCTGGAAGAAAATTGTGAGGCATACCATAAGAATCATAATTCATTAAGAGTTTGCCTATCTTAATAACTCTCTGAGTAGAGGATTTACATGCTCCTAAAGGCTCTTTAATATGTTAATGAATTTCTGAATTTGAGATATAAATGATTGGGAAAAACAAAGTTTTTGTTTTTTCATGGTTTAGAAGCCACTATTAAATGTTCACATTTCTTCTCCAATTGAAATAAAAAAGAAAAGTTGTTTCTTAAAATTTGTGTGTTCTTTTGTTGTTGTGGGTTTGTTTTGTTTTGCTTTTTGCCTTATTGGAAACTGAGATTAATGCTGAATTGGAAAGCTGGGCTTACTCCTCCATAAACTCATGAGGGTAGAAACCCAGGTATTCTCAATAGGACAGTAGTCTGTATAAGTGATAATATTTCAGACTAGTGACTCAGCCCAGAGCTGATACTCCAATTATCCTGGGAAGCAAATAAGAAAAATAAAAGGGGTAAAGTCTGTAAAGAAAATGGAAATCAATAAATGTTATAAAAAATAAAGAAGGGATTATGATAGATGATAAATTAGTAAAGCAACCAGAACATCATTTGACTCCAGGAGGAGTCTCTTATTGTTTTAGGAAAACTGGGTCTCCTATCCTATCATCAAATTTGAAGGCATACCAATCATCTTCTTATTTTGGTAAGTTTACTTTGGGTATTATTGTTTTAATGTGGGTAAATATTTACCTTTCTTTAAAACTGGCTTATCGATAGTGAAATCTAACAAATCATCTCATTGAATTACTCTGGTAACACAGGGCGCACAAAAGCTAAATATATTGTGATTATTCAGGGTTTGTTTTGTTTTTCTGTTAGATTGCATGCATTGTTTTTTGTAATATTTACAATAAGAATTTGCTTGTATTCAACTTAAAAATAAAACGGGTGAAAATTTTTGCAAATATGCTCCATGAAATAGAATTTCAAGGTTTGGTCATATATCAGGTGGAGCTTTAAGAGGTGAATCCAAAACAAATTTGTAAGGATAATGTTGGAACTGCTCCTGTGTATAAACTGCAATAAACCTTGATTAATTAAATCATGAGAGACATTATTTATCTCCCAAGAAATTTTGAAAACACTCAATGTAAGCATGTATAAAAAGCATCTAGAACAATACCTAGCATACAGTAGTTATTCTGAAATAGAATTATTTCTTTTTAATAACAAATTAACATGGTTCACTATTTAATGGCTTATGCTAGACTATTTATTAGTGGACACATTTGTGTAAATGCTTTATTAATCCAAAATGTATGTGAAAATAACAATGGAAAAGTTACCAATCTCAAATGGTTTATATTGGACTAGAAGAGATCACTGGGAAAATTAAATGGAAAGTATCTCTCTGCGTTAAGAGAAAACAAACTTTGTACTTACTCATGCAAAAGGGGTCGGATAACAGTGCCACCATGGGCATGAATTTCATGCATTTGTGTATAGAAATAGGGCAATAATGTATATCTAATATTTAGAATATTCCTTGACATTTCAGCAAAAGTTTCATTCCAGGAAGCGGGATCTTGTCTCTGAAATAAAAAATAACATAGTTAACAGCTCTTTTACTTGTTTAAATCATAATATTCAAATTCATATTTGAAGAACTAAAAAGTAAGAAATGATATTAATTCATTGTCATGTGCTATGTACTTTTTTTTTCCAAAAATCTTAGGCAATAATATTTCTATCACATGGTAAAGAGAAAAGGCACAAAATATTTTAATAAGAGAAATTCAAATTAAGTCCATTGTTTGATTTAGTTTAACTGAACATATCCGAAGAGTTCACATTTTAATGGATGACAAATACATTGTCAATTAGGTGATAAAGTGATAAGCTTAGGAGAGAAATAAAATGATATGCTATCCAAAGTGGATTGAAACAAACACAGACAAGTAGAGTAAATGATGGTGACCATACACATTGCGGATCTTCAGGTGAAATGAACACATTATGGTGTCAAAGAATACACAGTACAAATAGAAGAGAAGACCTAAAGTTCAATGTAAGGAAAGAACACACCTGAGTGTGCTCTGGAATACACACTCCAGCTCAAAATACTAAAATTTTTAGTCTAAGATTTAGAGTGGAAGTTTAAAAGTCTACAAAAAAGCTTTTGTGCATATTAGTTAAAAATAATAAGCAAGAAAAGTTACTACTCTTTTATATTTTATTTTGCACCGGGGAATAAACAAAGCTACCACAAAGCTTCAGGAAGATACATTTTAAATGTCTTTCATGGACGTCAGCATGACTGGGACTCTTTATAGCTGTGTCATAGCTGTGAAGATTCCAAATTTTCTGCATTTCGGGAGGAAGAAAGTTTTAACAAAAATTTAGGGTCATGGCTGTTACATGCAGTATTACAACAGAGAAACCCTTGAAAGTAAAAATTGTCCCTCCTTGCCATGTATGTACCTATACAACAATCCTGTATGATCTGCACATGTACCCCAGAACCTAAAGTACAATTTAAAAATAATAATAATAAAATAAAGAAGAATAAAATAGGGAAAGTGTAAAGAACAAAGAATAAATTGGTAAACATTTTTTTTAAAAAGTTATCCAAGAACTATTAAACTATATGTGATCCTATTGCTGGTATTCCAAAGTTAAGAAGAAAAAGGCAAAGATAATATCTGTTATTTATTGGCCTCATTAATATGATTGTAGTTGTAACATGTTGATACACAAGCACCTAATTCTAAACCATATAATTAGATTCATACAATTCAATAGTTCAGTTGCACCAACTCGTGTTTAAACTTAAGTAGAGGTTTCTGTCCTCTAGATTTTTATTTAGAAATACTTCCTCAGTCTTTCCCTCCTTCTGCATCTGAGTTTTCCTCAAAAACTCCCACCACATTACAATCTTTGGGTCTTTTACTGTGTTCCTCCCATGTGGAATTCTCCTCCATATATTTATATTGATTAAACTTCCACACCCATCTCTGCTCTAGTATTCCTTCATTTAGTACCTGACACTTTTTCTAAAGCAGAATCTCTATAAAACTCCATCACTTTAGCTTAGTCTATTTTTCCCTTAGAGACATTTATTTGTATCTGACATATTACATAAATAATGGTCTACTATTTATATACCTTTATAGAATATATAAATCATTTGAGAAAGGACTTGGTAAATATGAAATAGTAGACTCTCGATGAAGAATCTCTGTCCAAGCTTTCAGTGATTCATGCTCTTCTCTCCCAATATTACAGCCTTCTCAACTGCATTATTGACAGGAAGTTTTCCTGTTAAAATATTACTGTTTCATCAAATTATATCTCTATTGTCCAACTTTCAGCTTCTTTCAAAACATGGTTCCATTCTGCCTACAATCCTTGTATTTCACATTTTCTACAAGACATCCTACTCTCTGTTTCTACCCAAGTTTCCCATGAGGGAGCATAAAGATTTCACATCACATCATAAGCTCTGCCATTTAGTCACATAGGAAGAACACATCTATTAAAGACCAACTCTGTCTCTAACGTTTCCATAAGGTGCATTTTGCTAATTTATCATTTCTCTGCATTTCTTCACTGAAAGTCAGCATCATGAAATTTAGTGCTTATTTAGATATTGGCTCTAACTGTTCATAATTTTCCATAATGTTTAGTAATGTCTCCCTAGTTACTCAAAAAAAAGTTCCTCCAGACAATTTTCTGAGTACTCCAGAAATATATATAACATCAATAAATATGCCAGCTAACCAAGCCATGTACACCAAAGTATAATGAAGCATAGCCCAAGTAAGACAAGATTGAAAGTAAATGTAGCAATTACATACCCTGGTATTTGCAATGTTGTGATTCCTTGAGTATGGGTAAAATGCCCCAAGTTGCATCCAGCGGGCACAGAGGTGATATTCTGAGTTGTTGAAGAAACCACAGATGTCTGCTCCAGTCTAAAATATATTGCTGTAATTAGTTAACTTTGAATAGTTTATGAATATTTATAATTTATGAAGATAAAAGGAATAAAGCTACTTACATATGATATTCCAAAGAGACTAAATTCCATCATACCTTAAAAAGTTAAAAAAAGAAATCTTAGAAAGCTATTATTTCATCTATTTTAATATTGATTTTTATTTCTATTTATAAAGATGCTCTTTTTAATATCAACCTCCAAACATGAAACATTTTTCAGATTATTAATACAATTGTCTATTCCTTCTCATCATGTTCATACATTTTGACTGGTAGCATTGATGAGATTTACAAAAATAAGATACTATAAGCTTTCTTCACACTTGCAAGATGACATATTTAGAGCACAAATACATTATAAACATACTATAGTGCAAGAAGAGAGTGACGTCCACAGCTTCATTTTTGAAAATAAAGATGCTATTTCTGCACTTATTTAACTACGGGTCTTATTGAACTATAGGTTCAATTTGCTTCAGACTATCACTTGAAATAATTAGAATCATCCTTATTAAGCAAAATCCCCGAAAGTGTAATCAGTCAATTCTATAAAATAGAATGAATGTGATTTCTGAGCTCTTCTTTTAAAGGAATATTTCTAAGAATTGTTTTCCTTGAATTTATTTACCAACAATGAACAAATATTAAGACTAAACATATAGCAGAAAAGTATCTATTTCCTTTTTAAAATGAAAATGTCTCATTTAGCACTTATTCGACTATTGTCAAAAATTCTTTCCAAATTTGGTCAGAAATGTTTCATGTGTTAGTATCTATCAGTGATTTATATTCCCTAGAATCTTTTTAATTTTAGTTTCAGAAGTACATTTGCAGGTGTATTATTTAGGTAACTTGCTTGTCACAACGGTTTTGTGTACAGATTATTTTGTAACCCAGATTATTTTATCAACCCAATAGGCTGTTACTCAATCCTCACCCTCCTCCCAAACTCTGACATCATATAGGCCCTGGTGTCAGTTGTTCCCTTCTTTGTGTCCATATGTACACAGCATTCAGCTCCCAGTTATAAGTGAGAACATGCGGTATTTTGTTTTCTATTGCTGTGTTAGTTTGCTTAGGATAATGGCCTCCAGCTCTGTCCATGTCCCTGCAGATGCCATGATCTCATTTTTTTATGGCTGTATAGTGTTCTATGGTGTATATTTAAGACATTTATGGGCATTTAGGCTGATTCTAGGTCTTTGGTGAATAGTGAATTGGCGAATTCTATGTCTTTGGTGAATAGTGCTGTAATGAACTTTCGTGTGTGTATCTTTATGGTAGGATAATTTCTATCTCTCTGAGTATATACCCACTAATAGGATTTCTGGGTTAAATGGTCATTATGTTTTTAGCTCTTTGAGGACTCATTATACTCCTTTCCACAATAGTTTAATTAATATAACCTATCATCAACAGTGTACGTGTCCCCTTTTCTCCACAACTTCGACAGCATCTGTTATTTTTTTGACTTTTTAATAACAGACATCAAATCTAGAATTTCTATTTATTTATCTTTATTAGCTCTAGATGTTATCTTTTCCGGCTCCTGCCCTTTTCAGCAAGGAAACTGAGGCCAAAAACAATGACACTACTTCCTCAAAATGAACTAGTTGGAGATCATTAGTTTCTGGACAGCACCCTCAATATGGCTTCCTGGCCCACTGTCTTTATCTGATGCTATATGTCATAAAGTATGATGCGAAAAACAAAATTCTGAGGACTTATAAAGTTTATGACCTAACACCAGCAAAAGACAAAATAATAATAAAGATGGCGACTTTCATTTACCAATGATCGATTTGTCCAAGTTGTCCCACCGTGCATAGTTGTCTCCAAGCCAGTGTCCTCCCCATCGTCCACCAGTGGGAAACGTGGAACGAGAAATAACAATTCCTCTTTTTCCAGTTGTCTTCTGCAGTGCGCTAATATAGTGAAGAAGTATTTTTGTGTTTTTACGTGAGATATTTTCTCCAAATATATTTAATTATGACTGCTTTGTAAAAAAAAAATTGTGATTTCTGGTGCTGATGTTTTCTCTTATTACAACTAGCACTTTATAAATTTGTCTTCTCTCATTAAAAAATTATAAAATCCTCAGAAGCATAAAGGATATCTTTTTTTTTTAATCAGGGTGGCATGCAGATATTAAGAGGACTTTATATATCTCTTCAATGGATACAAGTTAAATCAATCATTAATGGAATGAAATCAACAAATTCATCACATTGAGCTTTTAATTTTATTTTAATGTATTTTTAATAAAGACCTATGCTTTAGATATTCATTGCTCCATCCTTTCTCAACTGTAACATCTCAACATTTAATGTACATATTACTGTACAGAGAATGCCTACAATCATACTCTTTACTTTAAAGGTTAAAGAGAGCAAAGTATTCTTGGATCTTGAAAATAAAAAGAATTGCTCCATTTCAAGCGTAGAATCCATTGGAAGTAAGATGTTCTCATCAGAATGGGTTGTGTAAATGAAATAATATGATTTATTTCCCTCCTCAGTCTTTGGAGAATAAGTTTAATGACATGCATGTTAAAATATACTCTAGCTTTAGAAACAAAATGCAGTAATTATTTTATGTCATCTGCATCTATTATCCTCTATCTTCTTTTCTTTGCTCTCTGCCTTTCTCTCTGACTGAACACTGAGATTACATTATAAGAGTATTAATAATATTGTACTATAATATTACTTGGAAATAAAAATTTTATATTTATATTATTCAAATAATATGAACTGAATAAGAGCTACAGAACTATAGTAGAAGAAGTTGCCACAAATACACACTTAGGCAGGCTTTACTGGGCACTAACACATTATCAATAGTATTGAATCCTTTCCTCATTACAGCTGGATCCCAATGTTTGTATATATATAAAGCTCCATCCATGACACCTTGAGATTCCTAAAGTCAAGTGCTATGCTTTAGTCTTCCTTTCATGCCTTATATCTAATACAATGCTTGGCATGTAATAGTAGCTCAAGGAATTTTGGAATTAATAAATGTCACAAGTCATAAGTACAGGAAACTAAAAGTGTATTAAACAGACATAATATATTGAACCATCTTTTGCTAATAAAGGCAATATTGTTCACTTAAAACTTTCTACTTCTAAATTGTCCCTCTTTTAAACACAAAAAAAGAAAACTATCTTCATTGCTTAATTTTTTCATAACAAATATAAAAGGACCATTAAGAAATATTAATATTTTAAATATACATTATATATTTTTCAAAAGTTTAATAAGAAATATATGTATAGGCCAGACGGGGTGGCTCATGCCTGTACTTCCAGCAATTTGGGAGGCCAAGACAGGCAAATCACCTGAAATCAGGATTTCGAGACCAGTCTGGCTAACATGGTGAAACTCCTTCTCTATTAAAAATACAAACATTAGCTGGTCGTGGTAGTAAGCGTCTGTAATCCCAGCTACTTGGGAGGCTGAGGCAGAAGAGCCACTTGAACCTGGGAAGTGGAGGTTGCAGTGAGCCAAGATCGTGTCTTGACAAAGCAAGACTCCCTCTCAAAAAAATAAAAAGAAAACAAGAAAAGAGAGCAATGTATAAATATGAACAGTATAATTGATGATAATTCTATAAATCTATGTGAAGATGTAGTTTCAGAGATTAGTTTGCAAACAAAATTAATTTTAACTAATATAAAAATCATTTACAAGGACAGGGTTTTCACCAATTCTTAATATGTTCACATACAAGACAATTATATTTCTGGAGGAGTTCTTTTATTCTCCATTGTGTATCTTACACTTGCAAAGATTCTTTCCTGATGCTTTAAATTGATAGCTGAATATCTGCTTTCTCAGGTTTCTGATGTAAGGATTCTACATAAAGTAGTTTCACACAATGGGTACAAAGTTACAGTTAAGTAGACAAAATTTAGCAAGGTGACTATAGCTAATGTATTGTATATTTCAGAATAGCTAAAATAATTTTAAATGTTCTCACTACAAAGAAATGATAAATACCTGAGAAGATGAATAAGCTAATTAGCTTTATTTGATCCTTCCACACTGTATAATGTGTCAAAACATCACAATTTACTCCATCAATTATTACTCTTGTTAATTGTAAATTAAAATAGAACTATAAAAGAAATGAAGTTTTTTCATGACAATTTTCTCTTAAGGGAATTCTAACCTCTTATATAAGAGGAATCTCCTCTGTAAACCCTCACATAGAATATTAATTTGTTTATTTTAAAAAATCTATAAACAAGAGACCACTTCCTCTTGAGAAATGTTAAGTTGTTGAGAAATGTTGTTTATAAATATTGATGCATGCTGACTGTATGATAGAATATATTGTTTTCTAGAAAGAACAATGGCAACGAAAACCCTGCTCCCCCCCACCACACACACAGAGTAGGAAACTACTTAGGGCATTCCAAAGTGGTAGGAAAATATATGAATGTCATACACCTGTTAAAATAATTCCTTAAGATAGCTGACCCTGCCCCCGTGGCTCCCTCGTGGAGAATACTTTGTAGGTTGGTTGTGATCAATGGTAAGTGGGCACCAGCTGACTACTTGTGTTATGAAAAAATACCGAACACCTGTTTGCTAATCATGATTCCCCTGTTCAGAGAGAATAAATATGTGGGTCAGAGTCTACTCAGGGCCCTCAGCCTGGATTGCTGTCAGCCCCTGAGTTTCTCCATTCAGAAGGCTGCTGGCCCCCTGCATACACCCACTTTGCTGTTCTATCTGGGTGTCTGCCTCTCATTTCCTTCACCACTGCCTGGTTGGGGGGTCTCTGCAGCTGAGCCTGTTCTTGGTAACTTCCTATAGTATACAATGCCCCCACCTCAAAAAGGCACTCTTATTTTTCCAGAAAGGTACATTAAATATAGCAAAGCAATATAATTTTCCGTGTTGCAAATTTTTCCGGTTTATAAGAATATCTGCAAAAATAATTGATAACTATTGACTTTTTCCATTCCAGTCTACAATTACAAAACTCTTTGGCACCTGTGTAATAAAACACAACCTAAACATCCAGAGGGACTCAAAGCTGTTTAATTTTCTAAGTCCTCTTTAATGAGTCCTCTCTAATCTCTGATGTCTTTATAGCTATTGGTAAATATGGAAATATACATGTAGTTACATAATCCTTGATATTTGTCTGAAATTTAAACCCACAATTTGAAGTAGCTTTTTAAATGTATTTCTTTCTACATTTGAAGAATAGGCTTTATTTCGGTAAAATATTGAATTTTAAATTACAAGAGAAGAAAGCAATTGAAGACTGAAAAATTTTGTGTGGGATTTCTATATGAAGCTTTTTTTATTTGTCATTGGTGCCCATGATTCTTTCTGTAAACTATTTGTAATTCCTCAAGATGATTAAATTCTGTTCCTGAATCCACCCAACCTATTCTTTTGTTGGGTTTTTTGTTTGTTTCCTATTAAGTCAAAGAGCACAGTAGCAAGAAATAGATAACTGTCAAATATGTAGCAGTTTGTAAGACAGAAAATAAGTCACCAAAAGAACAAAATGCTATGGTCTGGATAACATGAGAAAAAAAAATATGTTTATACTTTGTTCAGTTTTCCTCAATGTTAAACAGAAAGACTTTACTCTTCATAATTTGCTTAAATGTAACATGTACCTTATTTATAGTGTTCTTTCACATTGGTCAAGATCTTTATACATTTAATCAAAATATTCAATCTCTAAAATTTTCTGAGTTCAACACCGCATGTTCTCACTCATAGGCGGGTGTTGAACAATGAGAACACACGGACACAGGGAGAGGAGCACTACACACTGGGGTCAGTTGGGGGGAAATAGGGGATGGACGGTGGGGGGTGGGGAGCTGGGGAGAGATAGCAAGGGGAGTTCAAGATTTTTTTTAAGTGAAAAATAAAATATTAAGAAAGTACCTGAAACATGAAAAATCTAAGGCTATGTATAAATTAGGCTACTTAATGTTTAAACCAATTAAATCTGCTCAGTTTAAGTAATGTGGTTGACACTTGTACTGAAAAAATTGTATGAACAAGAGCAAAATTAGCACTCATAAGTTTATGTATTTTAATTTCATTTTAAAGGATATTCCATGGAAGATTGTGCTGATTTTCTCTTCATAATTTTACTTAAAAATGGAAATGGACCTTACATATGCTTAAATACCTCTGCATTTCCACTATTTGAAAATTTACCTGTATCTACCTTGAACTTATCAAAACCACTTTGATACCTGAGAGTATAATAGAATAATGATAGATTTATTTAAATTTACTAAGCATCCACAATGTATTAGGGACCATGTTTGACTCTGCAATGTGCTTCGCAAGTATAATTTTTTCCTGTCTTCTATGGAGAGGAATTAATATATATTTTTTAATTTTGTTAATGCTGCATACTTTCAACTCAAAGCATGTAATTTTTGCCAATGAGATCATCAGTCAGTTCTCAATATTCTGGTTCTTTTTAATGTCTACAGTTTTAGTTAAAGTAAATTTAGCTGTGGATAATTATGCCCCAATTAATCAAAAGCAACATTGGCCCCAATAAAAAGGCATTGTTCAATATCAGTTTGTTCACTCTTAAAATGACTTAGGGTTTTATTTTTAGATTTGGTGAACAAGTGAGTTTTTGATCATATATTCACCTATTCTGACTTGAATAAGAGTTAATTGCTAGAAATAAGATAAGTAGGTTTTACTGTGAGAAATTTTGTCCATACTCTTTACTCCAAAATGCTTTTTATTGTTTTATCAACTTCAGTTACTTGTTAGAGCAGAAGTTTTCAACCCTGTATGTTCATTAGAAATGCCTGGAAAGCTTTTACATATTCAGATGCTCAGGCTATAAAAGAACCCAATTAAATAAGAATTTATTTAAGAAATCACAATCCTTCTATTAATTGAAAATAAAAAAACATACAACAGATATACAAAATATAAAAAGCAAGAAATTAAATACCACCAGAGAAGAGGAAAATAGGAAGAAAAGAAAGAGGAATGAGAAGACTATTAATCAGAAAACAAATAACAAAATGGTGGGAGTAAGTCTGTACTTAGCAGTAATGAAATTGAATAGAAAAGGACTAAGCTCTCCAATAAAAAGACAGAGGGTGGCTGAACAGATAAAAAAGGAAGACCCAATGAAACAGTCAACAAAGTGAAAAGATAAACCACAGAATGGGAGAAAATGTTTGCAAAATACTCATTTGACAAGAAATTAACAATCTGAATATATAAGGAGCTCAAACAACTCTATAGGAAAAACTTCTAATAATCTGATTTAAAAATGGGCAAAAGATTTGAGCAGGCATTTCTCAAAAGAAGACATACAAATGACAAACAGGCATATGAAAAAGTACGCAGCATCACTGATCATCAGAGAAATGCAAATCACAACTACAATGAGATATCATCTCACCCTAATTAAAATGGCTTTTATCCAAAGACAGCCGATAACAAATGCTGTTGAAGCTGTGGAGAAAAGGGAATGCTCATTCACTGTAGGTGAGAATGTAAATTCATTTAACCTCTATGAAGAACAGTTTGAAGTTTCCTCAAAATACTGAAAATAGAACTACTATATGATCCAGCACTCCCACTTCTGGATATATATCCAAAAGAAAAGAAACCAATATATCAAAATGATACCTTCACTCCCATGTTTGTTACAGCACTGTTTGAATAGCCAAGTTTGGAAGCAACTTTAGTGTCCATGGACAGATGTTTAGATAAAGTAAACGTGGTACACATACACAATGGAGTACTATGCAGCTATAAAAAAAGAATAAAATCCTGCCACTTGCAACAACATGTATGAAACTGGTGACTATTGTGTTAAATGAATTAAGTCAGAAACAGAGAGACAAACTTCATATGTTCCAACTTATTGTGGGTGCTAAAAATATTTTATAAAGCAAAACACTGACATCACGAAGATAGACAGTAGAAGGATAGTTACCAGAGGCTGGGAAGGGTAGTATGGGGGTGCAGGGAAAGCAGGTGTTATGGTTTGGCTCCATGATCCTACCCAAATCTCATCAGGGATTGCAATCCCCACCTGTCAATGGAGGGACCTGGTGGGAGATTATTGCATCATGGTGGCAGTTTCTGCTATGCTGTTCTCGTGATAGTGAGTTAGTTCTCAGGAGAGCTGATGGTTTTAAAGTATGGTAGTTCCTCCTTCACTATCTTTGTCTCCTGAAGTTATGTAAGATGTGCCTTGTTTGTCTTTCACCATCTGCCATGATTATAAGTTTCTGAGGACTCCCCAGCCTTGCAGGAGTGTGAGTCAACTCAACTTCTTTAAACCGCCCAGTCTTTAAATAAGCATCTTTAAATTACCCAGTCTCAGGTAGTATCTTTATGGCAGACCGAAAACAGACTAATACAGCAGGGGTAGTTAATGAGTACTACATACATAGTTAGAAAGAATGAATAACATATAGTATTTGATAGCACAACAGGGGATAGTCAATAATAGTTCAATTGTACACTTTTTAAAAACCCTAGGAGTATAACTGGATTGTTTGTAACACAAAGGATAAATGCTTGAAGAGGTAATTACTTCTGTTTTCCATGATGTGAGTACTGTGTCTTGCATGCTTGTATCAAAGTATCTCACATACTCAATATATATATACAGTTAGAAAAATCTAAAACCTAAAAAGAAAATCTCAGTGTTTATAACGCATTGTTAAAAGTCAGTGATCTACAACTGCAGTTTCTGATATGGTAGTCACTAGTTATCTATTATTTCATATTTAATTATTTTATGTTACTTAATTAAAATTAAATGGCTTTAAAATTCCATTCCTGAATCACCCTGGACACATTGTTCCATGGCCATATATGGCTGGTGAGTACCACACTGGCACCCAGAATTGTTGAAGATCTCTATGTATTTATTTACGTTTTGAGAAAGGGTATTGCATTGTTGCCCAGACTGGAATGCAGTGGCAGGAGCACTGTTTACTGCAGTCTCAACCTCCTGGGCCGAAGTCATCCTCCTATCTCAGCCTGCCAAAGTGTTGGGATTACAAGCATAAGCTATTATGCCTGGCCAGAAGATTTCTATCATTGCAAAACTTGTATTGGTTAGTGCTAATAAAGACTTGATTTTCACTGAATGGTCTTCAGTCTATCATCATTGGCCTTATTGAACTGTTTGTCAAAAACACAGATAATTAGTATGATCACTGACATTTGAGAAGCTCAAGATCATTAAAACTGCTCTAACTTACTAATAATGAATTTATTTATTTTAGGTTTTTTATATTCATTTTGAAACAGAGTTTCACTCTGTTGACAGGTTGGAGTGCAATGGCACAATCTCAGCTTACTGCAACCTCCACCTCCCAGGTTCCAGGGGTTCTTGTGCCTCAGCCTCCCAAGTAGTTGGGACCACAGGTGCACACCACGACAGCTGGCTAATTTTTTGTATTTTTAGTAGAGACAGGGTTTCACCATGTTGGCCATGTTGGCCAGGCTGGTCTTGAACTCCTGGTCTCAAGTGATCTGCCCGCCTCAGTCTCCCAAAGTGCTGAGATTACAGGCATGAGCCACTGCGCTTGGCCTGATAATGACAGATTTAGCCAAACATTAATGTCTTAATGACATCAAATGATATGTTATTAACTCATTTATTAATATTAGTCCAACATTATTCATTGAGCACCTACTATTTTCCAGGCACTATGCTGGTTACATAGTGAGGAAGCATATAAAAATGGCCTAGTATTTATTTTGGAATAGTATAAAAATTAAAACAAAAACAATATAGGTATTTTGACAGGAAGAAACACAATTTTTCTAAATGTTATGAAGACAAGTTACAGAGAACAATTGGGAAGTAAAAGGATACAAGAGAAAATCATCAGGACTCTTAAAATGATAGCATTAAATGTAAGATCCAAAGAATAAAAGAGTCAGAAGGGATAATTCTGAACATTGCTTACTCATAAGTAGGTTTCATTTGTGACCATCCATAGAGATTGTGAACATCGTAATGCAAAACCGATGATCCATCACTAAGAATCTGCTCAGTTTCCATGCACATTGTTCTGAAATGTAATCCATCAGTTCTTTTTGTGAGTTCTGGAAGAAATCAATGAAAAATTATTAATATATCATACAACACCCTACAATAAAAGGTGTAACTCATATATTTTTTGGCAAAAACATTAATCAGTGTTTTATAGTAGCTATTTATATTTTAACCATTTATATACTTTGCATGAGTTAATCATAAACATAAATTTGTCTGAAATTGTAACTGAATTACATGAATTAAGGAAAACCTGAAAAATAAGTATATTACTGAATGTCTACTCTTTCTAGTGCTTTTAGATGGAAAACACTGATTAGAATTTTATTAAAAATTCACTTGGCATTTTAAAGGCCAGAAATTAAGAACTAGGCAAATGGATAACACTGCCTTTTGATCCACTTTTTCTTAGTTTAAGACTTTTTTTCCAGAGTATTACTATGACTTTATATGCTAATAGTTTGTGAGGATTTCTGCCTGCATAAGAGAATGAGGATGAATATAAAATGTCACATTTCCTTCTTTGTAAAAGGTAAACAAAGAAGTGTTAGTATTTTTTCGCTTATCCTCAGTAAAGAAACACTTACTAAAAACTTCCTTTCAAAAAAATTTATTTTTTTTAATCTTAAAAGGTACTTAAAATTTTCGAATCTGGGGAAATTAAGCAAACCAAAATAACAACTTCAAACAAATTTAGAATTGTGCTTATGTAGATAAAATATATTCCTTGATTTTTTTTCTCAAAATAGTGTGAAATAATATTGGTAATGGGTCAAGCTGTGTTCCAGTGTGTGGGTGGATAATGAAAATTGGATGTGTGAATCCTATTCCCTATATCTTAATGCAGGGAATAAACCGATGTGTGTGTGTGTGTGTGTGTGTATATATATATATATATATATATATATATATATATATTTACATTATATACCTATTAATATATACCTATTAATAAAGAATAATAACATGACAATACCAAAGGCATCCCAACAATTTTGTACCTGGGAAATAAGGTGGATAATTTAGTTTTTCATCTCTGCATTGATTAGAAGTTGTTCCATTTACAAAACTTGATGGCTCATTCATATCCTTAAAAAAGGTGACAGAGACAGGTAAATAAAAAATAAATTTAGAATGCATATTCTGAAAAGAGCTAGTTCAAAAAGTAAGTTAGCATATTTGAAGAATGTTACACACACTATTCTAAACAAACAAAATGATAAAACATCTTAATGATATTAAAGTAGTTTAGTTCATTGTTCACTTTCAATCAGTTTCCTTTCGAAAAATAAAATGTTCTCTTTTCCCTGTATTATGTATCATATCTATAAAAATGAGTTTATTTCCATATTTCCAAGACATATATTATAATAGTATGTGTCCCATAATCTTCTTCCCCTCCACTCCTGCCCTAGGCCTGATATCAGTTGCTTTTATTGTTAAAACTACAACATATATTACTAGTTTAATATTACTAGATAATTTTAAGATGTATCACCATTGAGCACATATCTCAGAATCTCAGCAGCCATAGATAAAAGGATCATGATCTAAGTAAATAAATTAGCTATCATTTAAAATGGATTGCCTCCGCCTGAAAACAGGTTATTTTCTCTGGATCCAGATGTCATTCTCAGGAATGTACTTAAGAGAATCCCTTATAGTATACAGCTTGATACATCCAATAAACTGACATGTTCCATAAATTTTTTAACAAAACATATAATTAATACAAACTTATATCTACAAAGTTTTCACATAGTGGCACCTGCATAAAGCCTTCTTCAATTTAAAAAATAAATAAATTAATGCTTTCCACTGGAAAAATCACCGGTGTAAAAATTTTACCTCCAGAAATTGAGATACACTGCACAAAATTTTCTGTATTAAGAATTTATTTGTGGCAAAGTAAATTATTTTTATGCCATCTCAAAAATATATTATTAAAAATCTTACTACTATCATTTTAAGGTTACATCAAAAAAGAAACTTTAACAGACAATGTTACCAAATTTAAGAAATTACTATTTCTTATACAAAGAACTAGTGATTATTTATTTATTTATTTTATTTTATTTTATTATTATTTTATTGCATTTTAGGTTTTGGGAGCACTAGTGGTTATTTAAGCCTGAGATTTATTTCTGTATTAAATGAAAGTAAATAAATGTTTACAAGTATTTATTAACATATAGAATAAGAGGGTATTTTGCTTTTTGAATTTTGCAAATTGAAAATGTCCAGGAAATAGCATTCATACACATAAATTTGGTTTTTAAAACCAAATTAAAACCATCCTTTGCATAAGAAAGTTCTATGGGGGGAAAAGTGGACTATTTTTCAAATTAAATATTTTGTTGACATTATTTTAGCTTAGTAAGAATTTTGCATAATCATGCACAATAAATAACTTAAAACACACATTGTTCAAAGCTTACTTACTATCCACAAACCATCAAATTTCATCTGGTCATTGTAAAAGTCTAGAATTTCTCTTGCCCACCAACTTGCTGTGGAAGTCCTGAAGAAATCTGGAAAAGCTACGTGAGCTCTGGAAGCCTGTGAAACCAAAATTTAGACTCACATATGGGAAGTCATAAGAGATTATATAGGTATAAATCTAATTGTCTCTGGCAGATTCATAAGTCATGTATGACTGACAACAAAGGCAATTTAAATCAACCTTAATTATATAAATGTGTGTGGTTTCTTCCTCAACCCATTTAATAGCCGTGGAAAGTAAAGAGGGATATGGGAGAAGAGAAGAGGGCAGTCTTCGGATCCTATATGAATTACAAAGAAACGGATCAGAACCAACATAAACATATTTTTAGTGCTTCCTAGAGTAATGGGGAAGCATTGTTTTCTCTGTTACTGCAGAGCCCATACTTCAGGTTTACTTCTGTGGAGCCCAGTGAAAAAGGAACCAACCATAGAAAAGAACCAACCATTTTTATGCAGCTTTCTTGCTTCCGAGAACCATCTCACCACCCCAAACTACTGCTTCTTTTTGTCTCTCACATCTAACCCTTTCCATCCCAGCAGAGAAGAGGTGTTTCATCCCAATCTCTACTAAGAATGTTCCCTACTTGCCAGTCCACATATAAAACTTCCAATGTCAGAGTAACCCTGTGTTAGCAGTAGATGCTACTAAATTAATTGAATATGTCTCAAAAACATGGAAAGTAGGATGAATTTTGGCACATGTTAAGATTCTTTTGTAACCGCCTTAACAGTCTCCAAGAACAGGATATGGGAGGACATAAAGAAAATGCAGAGAGTAGGGAACATAGAGATTTATAAAATAAGGATGATGACATTTTTATTTATTATTTATTTATTTTGAGATGGAATTTTGCTTTTGTTGCCCAATGGAACAACCTCGACTCACTGCAACCTCTGACCCCTGGGCTCAAGCGATTATTCTGCCTCAGCCTACAGAGTAGCTAGAATTAACAGGTGCCTGACACCATGTCCAGATAATTTTTCTTATTTTTAGGAGAGATGGGGTTTTCAACATGTTGGTCAGGCTGGTCACAAACTCCTGGCCTCAGGTGATCCACACGCCTCGGCCTCCCAAAGTGCTGGGGTTACAGGTGTAAGCCACTGCACATAAGCCATTCCAACACTTATACCTAAACTTATATAATTTAATGATTATAAATTTATCTGCCTAAAAGAAAGATCACCAACTCTTAGTTTTGTTGCTACTTTCTATTTCTCTTGTATTTCTTTTATTTTTTACTCCTCTAATCTTTATTTCCTTCCCTCTGCTAACTTTGTTTATTCTTTTTCTAGTTCATTGAGAGGTAATGTTAGGTTATTTATTTGAGATTTTTATTATTTTTAATATGGGTGTTTCTTGTCATACACTTTCCTCTTAGTACTGCTTTTGCTGCATGCTAGAAGTTTTGCTAGGTTGTATTTTTATTTTTGTTTGTCTGAAGAAATTTTCTAACTCTCTTTTGATCTCTTCTTTGTTCCACTGGCTGTTCCAAAACGTGTTGTTTAATTTCCATGTATTTGTGAATTTACTTATTTCCTCTATGTTTCTGATTTCTAGTTTAATTTCACTGTGGCTGGAAAAGACAAATGGGATGATTTCTAGCTTCTTACAATTTTTAAGGCTTGTCTTGTGACCTAACATGTGATCTCTCTTAGAAAATATTCTATGGGCACTTGAGAAGAATGTATATTTGACTGCTTTTTGATGAAATGTTCTATGTATGTCTGTTAAGTCCATTTGGCCTACAGTGTTGTTACAAATTGCTGTTTCTTTCTCGATTTGCTCTTTTTCTATTTTTTATTGAAAGTATGGTAACAAAGTCTTCAACTATTATTGCATTGCTATTTCTCACTTCTGTTAATGTTTGCGTTAAATATTTAAGTGCTTTAATGTCAGGTGCATATATTCATAATCATTGTATCTTCCTAATGAAATGACACGTTTGTCATTATATAATGACCTCTTTTGTGTTTTCTGATAGTCTTTGAATTAAAATTTATTTTCTCTGATATAGCTATAGCCACTCCTGTTACCTTTTGGTTATAAATTGCATGTAATATCTTATTCGTTCTTTTTGCTCTCATGAATGAATCTTGAGGGTAATATACTGAGCGAAATAATTGAATAACAGAAAGACAGATGTAGGATTCAACTTACATGAGGTATCTAAAACAATTAAATTAATAAAAGCATAGGGTAGAATGGTAGTTGCCCAGAACTGGAAGTAGGGGAAAATAAGGATTGCTAAGAAATAGGCACGAAATCTCAATAATGCAAGCTAAATAAATTCTAGACATCTGCTGCGCAACATTGCCCCATAGTTTAAAATGATTTAGCATATGCATAAACATTTATTAAGAGGGTATATCTCATGTTAAGTGTTATTACTATAATAATGTTTTGAAAATAAAATAATGATTGCATAGATTAAATAAAGCAAAATATAAAATTGCTTAATAGAGTGATTGACATGCTTTGTTATTTAGGAAAATTAGCTAAATTTGATCTAAATATTGTCTCATATAGATAATTAAAAATGGCAATCTATTTTTAAAGAAAAGTATTCAAATTGACTTATTAGTTAAAATAGTCAGGTCTAAGTTTTGAATTTCTTTTCATTATATAGTTAGCCAATGTAAAACTTACATTAACAGCTTCATCTTCAGTTAGAGTTTTATCTATTGTTATATTGGGCAAATCTGGCCAAACCTACAAGAGACAAGACATGGAAAACAGATCAAAACATAGTAAGTATAATATGATTGCTATGTAAATGAAGTATAATGGAGTAATAAAGGAATATTAATAACCCAACGTCCTCAGATCTGTAATCCCTTTAAATATTATTATAATTATTGGCATGTGTATCATTTGCAAACTATTCCTATTGTCCATATTAGTCTACTCTTTAATATGGCAAATACAAAATAGAATTGTCAACTGTTATGGTAGTTAGTGATTTTGAAAATAAAGCATATAACCAAAAGGTTTCGGTCAAAAAATAATGTGAAAAATAAATGTTAAATTTAATTTAATGCATTAAGTTAGAACTATTTCTAGAATTATTCCAGGGTTAAAAACTAAAAGCAATAAATATTTTTTGTTTGAAAGGAAGTAAAGATCTGATTGAATATTGTCATATGGAGTCAAACATTCCACTGATTTTTAGAATTCGTACTAAATCCTCCTCTCCCTTCATCCCACCACTATTCCCAGCCAGACCTCACTGCCTACCAACATTTTCTTTCTTCTACTCCAGCCAGAAACACACAAAACAGAGCTCAAATTCAGTCATGCTGAAAGCTCTGGAAATTTAGATCTATACTGTAGAAATTAGAAAGTCCTATATAAATGTATAAATAATCCATCAAAAAGGAATTCTTTACAAGGGATTAGCTACTTATAGAGAATAGTGCTCTAAAGGAAGGGAAGAAACAGTAGAAATCTGGCAAAATGTCTAGAAATACAGAATGAGGAAAAAGTAGGAAATTTAAAAATAACAAAAAAGATCTTCTGAACTAATATGCCTCTCAAGTAGCTGGGACTACAGGTATGCGCCACCATGCCTGGTCAATTTTTAAATTTTTTGTAGAGACAAGGTCTCCCTATGTTGCCCAGGCAGATCTCAAACTCCTGGGTTCAAGCCATCCTCCTACCTCAGCCACCCAAATTGCTAAGATTAGGGGCATGCTCCACTGTGCCCAGCCCTGTCTATATTCTTCACTCAGCTTTCTCTAATGTTAACATGTTATATGACAATAGTGCAATTATCAAAACCAAGAAATTAATGTTGACACAGTATAATCAACATTTACGAAACATGTTTGCATTTCACAGGTTTAATCATTAATGTCCTAATTTTGGTCCAAGATTCAAAAAGCCTCTCATATTTCATTTAATTGTATCTCTCATTATAAATTTTTTTGAGGGTTTTGTCACTGTTGTTCATTCTAGCTATGACTAGTATTTTTTCTTGATTGGTTTATATAAAAGCCAAATCAAAATATTTTTATAATATAATCATATATCAGGTTTGAATATTATTGCTTATATAAAATATAGTGAATTATAATTCATGATCTAAGTTAGAACTATAAATATAGCTGTCAAAACATGTTGTTGCTATTATTGAGACTTTTTAAAGAGAAGTGAACATTTAAATAACTTGCAGTACAGAATAATGAGTAGCCATCTTACTAGTAGTAGTTTTACAATAAACTACAAGAGGTACGAAGAAACATAAGAAAATACAACTTAAAGATAAAACAAAACATTTGGACATACGGCTTATGTGAATTCTTTCTTTGTGTCTAATAATTTGGATGGAACTCAACAACTATACATGATTTTATTAGTTATTAAACCATTACATTTCTACATAGCTCTCCTGAATGTTTTTAACTTTTACTAATTAAATGGAAACTTTCATTGAAATATAATTTTTGTATTTATTGTATTTTGAGATCTCAGTTTAGTACCTTTGCCCAACAAATATCACTGGTGTTAGGCCATTTGACAAAGACATCTTCCTGCTGTCCTCTTTGAAATGCAGGGTAAGGCTTTGTTTCATTTCCTGAAATGGCTGGATCCTAAAATTAACATGAAACATAAATAAGGTACACATGAAAAAATCATAACTGCTTGGATAGCGATTATGAAGCATATATTTTCATTACTACATTATCATAATATTGTGCTCTCACATGAAGTGACAAATGATGCAAACATCAGTGTTCTAGTTAGATTGCCCCCAAATTTCTTAGAAGGAAATTCTAAGGACTTTTGGAAATACTGTAGCTATTATTGAAACCAAGATTAGTAGAGGTTTTTTTCTTGTTTTATTTCTATTGTGAGATATCTGGCTACTTAGCTTACTTCCTATAAGACAGTGATTTAAAAATTTTCCATTGCGCCACTGCGCTCCAGCCTGGCAACAGAACAAGACTTCGTCTCACAAAAAAAGAAAAAAAAAAAAATTTCCCCAGTGAATCACCAATGTGAAGGCAAATTTTTAAATATGAAAACATCAGAAGCAATCCCAGAGAATGACTTAAGAATTGTATAAAAATAGAAAATCTACCATTACTTTTTGATAACTTGTATAAACAGAAGCCAATATGAAGCTTGGATGATAACTAGAAAACAACTTGCCTTTAACTGTTTTGGATTAAAATCTCTAGGGATACACCTAAATGCAAAGGTAGCTGGTGACAACCCATGCAAAAAAAAAATGAAGTGCTAATGGAAGAAAGTTGTAGGTTTGGGTATTATCCAAAGTTTTATACTTTCTATTATGAGACATCTTCCCCCGCCCCCCTCATTTTAGGAGTATTAATAGAAAGAAGAAATAAGACTCAGATAAATTCCAGGTACTGACCAGGATAATAATGTATCTCATTCCTTCTCCCCTTATTTTGTCAACAAACTGAGGAAGGTCCTGGAATGCTTCACCAATTGTAAAGTCTAGTTGCCTTTCCATGTAGTCAATATCTGTGTACTGAACATCCTGAAATATGCAAAAAATGATGACAGTAGGGTAAAAAATACAAAAGAGTAAGTATATCATATTTTACTATACTTATAAAAATCACAGCAACATGAAAGCTTAACTAGATCCTAAAAATAATTAAGTGGTTTAGTGTTCAAAGAATAAAAGTAGGATGTAAAGATATAAAGTATTCTAAGAACAACTTTCTATAAATGTTCTATTTTGTCAACAGTTCATTTAGTAATTTTGATTTAGAGGTGAAAACTGTTCTAAGTCAGTATATATTATGTAATTCTCAAAGGCAACAGAAATAAAGTGGGCAATAGGATTTTTGATGCTAGGAAATTGTTAAATGACAAATAGAAAATTCATACGGTGTATACAGAAACAGGTGTTGTTGTTTCTGGGAACTATAAAGCAAATATTGGATAATTTCAAATAACTCTAATATTGGCAAAAGGAGTTTAACAAATACATCAATTACTATAATCTTGTTCTTGTAATATCCATGGAAGTCATTTTAGGATATCAGCCCTGTTTATATAAGTAAGTGTTGTTTAAAGCTAGGTCCTTGGAAGTTTGTTTAAACTAACAAATGCTTGAATTTTATCATTGAAATATTTAATTTTTGCCTAAATAAAGAATTTAATTGTTTTCTGTTATTTGACATTATCTCAGTTTCTTCTTCTAGGTGTTAAGGAAAACATGGCAAATAATTTATACCTCCTTTTTAATAACAAATTTCCACTTGCATGTCTCTGTGTCGTCAACATATATAATTGATTTTCCCATAATAGCTATTCAGGAACCCTATATTGGATCCCACTATAAATAACAATGGCTTATAATTAGGCTTTTCTGATTGTTCTGAGAATAAACTCCTATATATCAAGCCTTCTATATTTTAATGTTTAAGTGTTACCAGCAGCATCCCTAGGATTCCTTAATTTTGTTAAAAAATGAAAATTCAGTGATTGATAATTTGTGGATACTTTGGAATATTTAGCTTTCTGTATATTGAATGAATTGATATTATATATTACAACAATTATCTATTCCAGGGTAAAAAAAAATCAGTTCCACCTCCTGCTTGTTCTCTTGTAGATGATACAGATTTCTTATCTTGATGATACACATTTCTGTGAATACTAACATAAAGAGAACATACTGACTACATGTGCAACCCAGAGTTTGTGAGAGGAAAGCAAGTGCAGGCTGACTTATTTAGCACAACTCAGCATGATAGAATTAGGAAGGGAAAAGGAAAAGGAATGTTTTTTTTTTTTTTTCCCTCCTTGACAAAGACATTGTATATAATTTGCATATCCAATTCATAAGGTGCTACTAAAAAACAAAGCATTATTACCAGCTGCTTAAATTAATTGTAAAGCACATATAATTACTTCATTCTACTTTTTCAAATTAAATATTTAATATTGTTTTAAAATTGATATACATACATAGGGGATGCTAGCATTCACCATAGCTTCATATACTTCCTTAACCTCTGAAGTATTTGCATATCCATAACGACATAATTGGAATCCCAAAGCCCAATACGGTGGCATGACTGGATGGCCAATTACCTTTAAAAAAAAAAAATCATGTGTGAACTAAGACGATTAATTTATGCTACAAACATTTTAATTTTTTGAAAAAAGAAATATGCAATCATACTTCATGGTATTGCTTTGTTGCAACTTCTGGTGTTGGGCCCAAAAACATATAAAAATCCAAGATTCCTCCAACTGTGCGATAAGTTAGAGCAGGAGTTGGCTGGAATGTAACATCTGGAAATCCAGAATAAGATTCCATTTTTATCTGTGTATATTCGTTTATGAAAAAGTCACATAAAATAAGAGACATTCAACAAATGATTGTTTTACCCATTGCATTGCTGTTAAGTAAGAGAACACCATGAGCATTGCCTTCCTCTTCTAGAGCCATGTAATATGGATGAAATCCGTAGGAATTAAGTTTATACTGAAATTAAAAAATTAAGCACAATATAAATTTAAGTAACAATAGCATGCAAATTTTCTTTTCTTTTTTTTTTTTTAATTTTATTTACTTATTTTTAAGAGACAGGGTCTCACTATGTTGCCCAGGCTGATCAGCACGGGAATTTTGACCTGCTCCATTTTCAACCTGGGCCAGTTCCCAACTCCTTAGGCAACTTGGTGGTCCCCTGCTCCCTGGAGGTCACCATATTGATGCCGAACTTAGTGCGGACGCCCGACTGGCATAGCACACTACAGCCCAGAACTCCTGGACTCAAGAGATCCTCCAGCCTCAGCCTCCTGAATAGCTGGGACTACAGACAAGTGCCACAGCGCCTGGCAGCATGTGGATTTAACTGTTGTTTTAAAATTTATTATAAAATTGAAACTCGGTATTTAAATTCTCCTTTTTCCACCCTTAAACTATGTTTCAGTTAAAATACATGTGTCTCCCTAGAAAATAATTATTTAAATTTTTACTGCTTTAGAGTAGTTTATAAATATAAATAAATTAATATACACATATGTGTATATTAATACCACAAAATGCTTGTGGTATATTAATACCACAAATGCTTCCACATTAACTGTTGTAGAATGCCTTTGCCATTAGCGTGGTTTCTTTCCAAAGGTTTTATAAATTGGTACTTTTCCCATAGTAAAATGTCCTAGAAGTGATCAAAGTGATGAATATAATCAAACTGTCCAGAAAATATCTTCTTTATATATTTTATATTTATAAAACATTTAAATTTTTGTATTTATAAAATATTTAATTCATTGTTCCATACTGTAATCATAGTCAGATATTAAAAGATTAATATACTTTTGATTGTTAATATAATCCATAAAATTACAAGTGAAAGTAATTTTATAGTAATTTATTTTTAGGAATATACAAAATTACAAGTGAAAGTAATTTTATATATCAAGAATCAAAAGTATATTAATTTAATTATATCTGTATAAATGCTGAAGGAATTTTAAGAAATTCATTTTGGTAAAATATATTATTTCAAGTTGGTGTAAATGAAAAACAGCCTTCAGTAACCTAAGTTTGGACTATTATGATACAAATGCAAGCTGTTTGAGCACCTAACAATAAAAAACGATTATAACTTCAACAAACTTATAGTAAGGCACTGAGTATATCCTTTTAAGTACACATCACATGTTAAAAATACAAATCGGATAATTTTTATCAAAATATATTTTTATGATATGTTTGGAATATTATAAGTAATATTATTTGTTGTACACTACATTAAATATTCATCAAGTGTGTTGCATTAACAAGGCAAATTTTTGGAAAAAGTGTAATGAATATATAAAAACACATTGTAAAGATGTAAAGATAGATGACAGGGTGATGGATGCAGCAAACCATCTTGGCACGTGTATACGTATGTAACAAACCTGCACATTCTGCATATGTATCCCAGAACTTAAAGTATAATAAATAATTTTTTAAAAAAAGATATAATTACCAGTTTAGCCACATAAAATTACACAACTGCTACTGTGGGTTACAAAGAGCAAAAAGATCAAATCAGTATTTGAGAAGTACAAAACAGTCAAGGTAACCTTTAGGGAGTTATTTTCTAAAAGCTGGAGTGAAGCTAAACTTGACAGGAAATACATAATCATGTCCTTTCTACGCATTTGAAACAGTTAAGGTATTGGGTCAAAGACTGGCTTCTCACAGCAGTCAAGCAAATTTTTATACATCCACTCCTCTACTTCCACCTGAAATTTATGATGACTTTTTGGGTTCGTCAGAAAATTGCTATAGCTGCTCTGGAGATCTCTAGCTAATGCCCTTGTCATTACTTCAATCCTAACGCACAGGCCTATAAAGAAGTGGCTTGGATTCCAATCATGGTCTTAGTTGCCTCATGTAGTGGTTACATGTTGGTACCTACACCAGGGGGTTGGTCTCTTGTGAACATTCCCCAAGTATGCCAGTTCAGATCTCGCTTAAATGCTGTGTGTTCCACTTCCCCAAAACCATATATATATTCTGATGGCAGGCGAGTCGATATTTGAATGAACTGGTCATTGAAAGCAAATCCAGGCAGGTGAGAATCCCAACTGAAAACAAAAGAAAACAAAGCTATTTCTGTCAAAATATATGCAAGGTAGTATCACAAATAGTAATGATAATTCTTTCTTAGATTATCTAAAAATCAATATTTTTTCACTATATTCCTAATTATACCCAGGTACCAAATGGAAATAATTATTCTAATACATTTTTTCTTTTAGCTAAGGAATATGTAAAATATATTTCATATATTTATAGGGGAATCACTGTATCGATAATATGATTGTATGTTTTTATTTAGCCAAGTATTTCTTTTAAAAATAAAACTAATTTGAAATAATTAATGACTTAGTAATGTGTGACCTAGAAATTAAAAGTTCTCAATTTTCCTTCTTCCTTGAAATAATCACAATACATTTTTTCTATATGTAGAATAAAAAGAAATCAATATTATAATGAATTTTAAGCTTAACAGATATCTAAATGTCAAACTCTCACCAGTTACTACTTGCAATTGTGTGTTTCTTTTACTTCATGTTCATAAAAATAGGTATGAATGAAGAAACGTGTTACAAAGACCATAATATTATTCAACTCATTTGTGAGAAGAACATAAAAAGGAAGGAAAGTAACATTGGCAAGGAGAGGAAACATAAGTATTACAGGTAGTCTGGACATATTTTAAATTTTTATGTTTATTATTTTGGAAAACTAATCAAAGATAGTGCTCGTCAAATGACAATAAATAATGCCATTGTACCAGGATATTGCAAAAAATGACTTAGCTTCCCATGTATTTGAACAAAATTGTTTTCATAACAACAAAATTAATAAAATAATCCAGATATAGTTTTGGTAATTATTTGTACATATCCTGACAATACCAGAAAGCATCCTGATAATGTCTTCTAAGGAATGTCATGGAAAACTTAAATTATGTAAAAGTATATTTTAATATATTATAGTTTATAGAGCTTTTGAATAAAGACTACAATTTTAAAATTAAATTTATTCATTGTAACATAAAAACATATCTATACTCATGTGCTATACCTTATTTTCATTAATACATGGCAGGTAAATGATTAATCCTATCAGATTCCAGACCTAATAAACTATTTCAACGGTTTAAATAAAATGTTCACTTCACTTGTTTCCAAATACTTATCTTTGCCAACACTCATCATGCTTTCTAAAAGAGGTTTTGGTTTTGGTTCTCAACTTGATTAGAAGAATGAGTCTGTTATTAATAGTGAAATTGAACACTTCCAGAGTGTAGACAAAATTGTGGGCCCGTCCTTTAAGACGGTCCCAAGGACTATATTTAGTTAGAAATATTAAAATGGACACAGTTATTTAACACAGCTTAAATTTTTCGTGTGATGCTACTCTAGGACAGAAAGGTTGTTAATCATTTTACTTTTCCCTTCCTAAACTAAAATTAAAACATCCTTTATATCAAATAATTCAATCTCTTACATAACTCTTCCAGTGCTTCTCCGTCGAATCTGGATGCCAAAAGGATTTTCCTTAATTTCAACATCATAAAGTCTGTTTTCATAAGTACTTATTGGGGAGGTTGGAAGGTTTAATGGTACTGGAACTTCATATCTCTTATTTTGGGGATCATAAATCTATTGCAGAAAAGTAGTAAAAAAATTTACTCATATTGCTGACATAGCATGTACATATAATGAAATAATTTAAATAATGGCTCAAACAAGGATATTTAGAATTTTTGTCCACATAATTTCTAATTCTTCATTCATGGCCCATATAGCTATAACAATAAAGAATTCCATATACACATTTATAATGGGACCAAATTGAGTACTGCATTTTTGAACCTTTAAAAAATGATTTGTGATTTATTTTCTATACAATAAGAATGGAAACCAAAAATTTTAGATCTAAATATTCTATTGCATGGTTATACAAAAATTATTTCATGGTTAAACACAGGAGTTGTTTCAGAATATTTTGTCATACATATGATTCTACAATAAACACTAATGTTAATTTATATTTATTTGTGTCTTTATTTCTTCAGTACATTTCTTAAATACCGCTAGGTCTGAGTATACTTACTCTTTAAGGGTCTTTGATAACTATTGACAAACTGATTTCCAGAATTTTTTTACTGATTAATAGTCTCATCAAAATGTGTACTCTAATGCTCATTTTTGTTAAATTGAAAGCGTTTATTTTCATTGTTAATCATTTCATTTCTTGCTTAGGAGGTTTCATCTTTTTCTACATTATTATTCAACATTTATGTTCTGTTTTGTAAAAATAAAGCATGATTGATCTGAAACATGTTTCATTCTTATGTAAGAAAAAGTGTACACTTTTACCCATGTCACTTATGCCTTTTTATCTGTAGCTTGAAAGGCCTTTGCTAGCCAGATACAAAATAAACATGGAGATAACTTTTGTTAGGCTTATGTTTAGTTTTCACATGCAACTCATTCGAAATTTTATTTTAGCATATGATTAAAGACAGATGCTTTTCTATATAAATTATTAAATAACCTACCTCTTCATTAAGTCGTGAACCTTTACACACACACACACACACACACACACACACACACACACGATAATCTTCTATGCTTTTGTGCCACCACAAAAAGAGACACACACAATCTTCTATGCTTTCGTGCCATCTTGTTTCAATCAACAATCAAGCAATTCTATCTCCAGTTCCACACTGTTTTAATTATATGAATTTTTATCACTCTTTACCCCTTGCTAAATGTTAACAATCGCCAGGTGTTTATTTTTTCAGATGAACTTAAAAGTTACTTTATGAAATTTCAAAAGATATTTCACTAAGATTTATAAGAAAATATTTTAAAAGCATCGATTGATCTAAAGTGAATGTACATTTAAACTATCATTTACTCTTATTTATAATTTTAAAATAATGTGAACATTTTTAATAGTTTTTCTCCTTACAAAAATTATTAGGCTTATAATCTTTGATGTTTTTATTATTAGATTTTTTCATTTGATTTTGATAATGGTATTTGTTGCCATTTTTGCCTCTACATAGTGAACAATAATGTACAAGAAAATATCTTTGGAAACATTTGACATCTAGTTATTTTGTTGATATTTAAAATTTCTAATGGTTTTCTTAATGGGTTCCTTTGGAATACTTAAGTCAAAAAATTTGCTATTGCTAAATGTCGAAAGAAATTATTGTTTTGGTATGTCTTACTGCATTGGCCAGATAATTAAGACCACAACTTAAAAATAATAAAAATAGTAAGCATCTCATTTTGTTTATTTTAATGACACTATCAGTATAGTTTGATAATACATGAGTTATGTATTTTGCAAGAATTTCAATTTATTTTAAAATCACCATTGTATTAATCACAAAATTAGCAAAAATGAGCAGTTTCATTTATTCAGCACCTAGGTATGAGTTGTGTAGAAAAAAATATTTTTATGGAATCAAAATATCAAATCTCTTAATACCCTTTAATATTACATTAAAAATCCAGTCACATGATTATTCAAACTGTCTTGTCTCAAGAGAGGATATAAGCATTGGAGTAGTTTTTATTAAGCGTACCTTAAACTGCAACATATCATTTTTGTGATATTTCACCTCCACACGAAGAGTTGAGATGGGGTCAGAAGGTAACTTTATTCTAGCATTTGCAGCATTTAGTTGGAGGTCAGCCGTTACACCCATTGATGAATAGAGAGTTGAGGCGACTGAATAAGGGTTGTCTTGTCTGGGAAAGTAACACTCAGGTGCTTTGGATAGAGAAACCTAAAAACACATTGCATATTCATTGCCAGAAATTATAAGCATTGTAATATTTGACTCTTTAAAAATACACTGACGTTTAGTCATACATTGTATGATTTACAAGCTTTATTAATACAAAACGAAATAGCAGTCATAACACAAAATACATTTTATGCAATTTGGGATCCCATGTACTAAAATTTTATACAAAGTATTTATATTTTTACTCTACAGAAAGAAAAATAGAGCAGAAGAGTCAAAAGTCATATATTTTTAACTAAAAAATAGCATTAGATTGTGTTGTCTGCAAAATTAAGTATATTAGTAATAAATTTTGATACCATGTTTGTTCTTACTCTTCATATTGATTGTTGATTCTTGTGCATAAAAACAGCATTATAACCCCCTCTAAAGAGCATGTACTATGGTTCTTTTACTTATAATGAAACTGTCAATCCTTCATTTTGATTTGTTCTTACACTGGTCAATTACATTCTGACCAGGATTTGAAATAAGAACCATGGCCAAGAATCAGAGTTGACTGGTTTACATAGGAGTGAGAGATAAGACCTAAGAAAAATAATTTTAAACTAGGGCATTGACGGCTAGTTGCCTTAACACAGTCCATTCTCCCTATCGTCCTTGTTTATTAAATTATTATATTTTGGAGAGAATTATTATATTTATCTACATTTCCAATTTCCTTTTAAAGAAGTTGTTTAAGTCCCCATAAAAGCTCCTTAAAAGAAAGGCGTGTAAGCTAAGTAAATTGAGATAGTCTGTTTGATTCATGTTCTTTTACAGCGTACTGTCTGGTTTCCATCTAAAGTGAACAATTTCATCTGCGTATTCTATCCCAGCCCTCCTTACCTATAAGAACATTTTTCCCTCAATTCTCCACCCTCATAATGAATATTGGATTCTTTGTGTTATTTTATTATTATTATTTTTTTTTTGAGACAGAGTTTTGCTCTTGTTACCCAGGCTGGAATGCAATGGCCCAGTCTCAGTTCACTGCAACCTCCGTCTCCTGGGTTCAAGCAATTCTCCTGCTTCAGCCTCCTGGGTAGCTGGGACTACAGGAGTGTTCCACCAAGCCCAGCTAATTATTGTATTTTTAGTAAAGACGGGGTTTCACCATGTTGACCAGGATGGTCTCGATCTCTTGACCTCATGATCCACCCGCCTCAACCTCCCAAAGTGCTGGAATTATAGGCGTGAGCCACCGCGCCTGGCCTCATTATGTTATTTTTAACATTGGAAACGGATTTTTTTTCTCATTTTTTAAAGTAACTGTCACCTCTGACTACTGTTCTATTTTTTTCTGCTTTCTTTACATCAAGGCATAGAAATGGTCATCACATTCACTATCTCCAGTTTATCCCTTCATTTACTTGAACTCACTCTAACCAGGTTTTTTATCTCCAGTACTCTAATGTTTGCATGTCAAAGTTACCAAAGACTTCCATGCTGCCAAATCCATATGTCAGGTTCCAGTCCTTATCTTAGTGGCAAGCAATTTGCATAGCTGATCATTTCTGCCATTTTAAGTGCTTTGTTCACTTGGCTTCTGGGACCCAGCATGCTCTTTTTTTCCAACGCAATTCTTGTGCTGTTCTTTCTAAGCTTCCTTTTTCATTCCTCCTTGACTAAAGTTTGTAATCACCCAGGATTTAGTTTTTGAACACTTCTCATCTATTCAAGCTTATTGCCTTGAAGATATCATCCTATCATGCAGCCCCCTAAAAGCACAAAGAAGCAAAGCCAAAATACCCTACCCAACACAGGTTACAATCACACCGTTTTGGGGAAAAAAATTCTCATCCAAATGAAAGTAAATTCAAAAATAAGAAGTGACATCTTTTTCCAGATAAGAAGGATCCAGTGTAAGAACTTTAGTACCATGAAAACAATAGAGTGTTGTGACACCCCAGAGAATTACTCTAGCTCTCTAGCAATGGATCCTAAACAAAGTGAAAATTGTAAAATTACGATAAATAATTCAAAATATGGATTGTGAGGAAGCTCAGTAAATTCCAAAAGAAAGTTGAAAATTAATGCTCAGAAATCAGGAAAACAAAATATAAAAGGTAGAATTTTTTTGAAAAAGTAACTTTTGAAAATTGAAAAAAAAATCATTGAAGGAATTTAAAAACACAATTAAAAACTTTAACAATAAGCTATATACCAAGTAGAGAAAAGAATTTCAGGCTTGAGCATGATCTTTCAAATTAACTATTGACAGACAAAATATTTTAAAATGAATTTTGAAAAACAGACAAAGCCTTCAAAAAATTTAAGATTATGTAAGGTGAACAAGTCAACAAGTTACAGGAATTCCTGAGAGAGAAGTAAAAGTTAAAAATGTGGAAAACTTATTTGAGAAAATAATTCCAAACAGTTTTCCTGGTCTTGCTGGTGATGCAGACACAGATACAAGAAGTTTAGCGGATACCTGGAAGATACTTTATAAGACCAACAGAACCAACACACGTAGTTATCAGGCTATTCAAAGTCCACATGAGCAAGAGAATCATAATAGCAGCTAGAGAGAAATAACAATAACCTATAACAGAAATCCCATCAGACTAACAACAGGCTTTTCAGCAGAAACCTTACAAGCCAGAAGAGATCAGGAGCCAATTTTCAGCCTTCTTAAAGAAAAACAACGATAAGAATTTTACATCCTGTGAAACTAAGCTTCACAAATGAAGGAGAAATAAAGTTTTTCCTATGCAAGCAAACACTGAGTGAAGTTTTCACCATCAGACTCTCTACTGGCCCAAAATATGCTCAGACAAGTTCTAAATACGGAAATGAAAGAATGATACTGATCATCATAAAAGCAGATGTAAGTATAAAACTCACTAATTCTATAAAACAATTGCACAATTAAGATGACAAATTAGGCAACAATAGCATAACAGGAACAAAACCTCGTATATCAATATTAACCTTGAATGTAGGCGGCCTCCAAAATTGACAGTATATTTGGCCTCTCAATACATTCAAATAAATGAAAATCATGTCAAATATCTTCTCAGATCACAGTGGAATAAAGTTAGAAATCAATACCAAGAGGAACTCTTAAAAATATACAAATACGTAGCACTTAACTCGCTCAGAGTAATCTTTGGGTAAATGATGAATTTAATGTAGAAATAAAACAATATAAAAAAATGAAAATTCTAACACAACATGTCAAAACCTCCAGGATACAGCAAAAGTAATGCTAAAATGAAAGTTTATAGTTTTAAATGCCTAAATTAAAAATGATGAAAAGATCTCAAAATAGCTTAATATGACACCTAATTAGAAAAACAAGAGTAAAACAAACTCAAAGTTAATGGAAGAAAATAATTAAAGATCAGAGCAGAACTAAATGAGACTGAGACCTAAAAAAATAAAAATAAAAGGTATCAATGAAATAAAAAGATAAACAAAATTGATAGGTGGCTAGCTAGATTGACCAAGAAAACTAAAAAGGAGAATCAAATAAGCACAATCAGAAAATATAAAGATGGCATTACAATTGGTATCAAAGAAATACAAAAGATCATTAGAGACTGCCAAGAGCATCTGCATGCAAACAAACTAGAACGCCGAGGGAAAAATGGATAAATTCCTGGAAACATGCAATCTTTTGGAAAATATAGTGAAGAAATAGAAACCCTGACCAGACTAATACTGAGTAATGAAATTGAATCAAAAATAAAAATCTCCCAGAATTTTAGTGTAAGTTGTCAGGAAGGGGTCCAGTTTCTGCTTTCTGCACATGGCTAGCCAGCTTTCCCAACACCATTTATTGAACAGAGAATCCTTTCCCCATTGCTTGTTTTTGTCTGGTTTGTCAAAGATCAGATGGTTGTAGATATGTTGTGTTGCCTCCGAGACCTCTGTTCTGTTCCATTGGTCT
>NW_016107623.1:576423-648455 GCF_001604975.1 Cebus imitator
CCAGATGTAGGTGATGGGGAGGAAGGCAGCAAATCACACTGCCACGTGTGTTCCTATGCAACAATTTTGCATGTTCTTCACATGTACCCCAAAACCTAAAATGCAATAAAACAAATAAATGGGAAAAAAAATCTCCCAGAAAAAAGAAGAATGATGAGGAAGAAGAAGGAGAAGGAAAAGGAGAAAGAGAAGAAGGAGGGGAAGAAGGAGAAGGACGAGGAGGAGGAAGAAGAAGAGGAGGAAGAGGAGGAGGAGGAGGAGGAGGAAGAGGAGCACTGCTGCCCAGGAGTAGGTGAATTGACAGCCAAATTTTACCAGATGTACAAAAGAGAGCTTTTATCAGTGTTACTGACACTATTCCAAAAGTTAAGGAGAATTGATTCTTTTTTACTTTATTCTCTGAAACCAGCATCAACCCTGATACCAAAATCAGACGAGGACACAACAATAACAACAACAACAACAAAGAAAACAGTTGCATATTCTAGATTAACAGATGCAGAAATACCCATCAAAATACTAGCAAAGCAAATCCAATAGTACATCAAAAAGATACCAGCATAATCAATACCACCTTTATACCAGGATGGTTCAACATAAGCAAATCACCACATAAAAGAGGATTAAAAACTAAAACCATATAATAGTTTCAATAAATGCAGAAAAAAAGCATTAAATAAAATTCAATATTTCTTCATAATAAATACCCTCAACAAAGTTGGCATTGAAAGAACATGCATCAAAATAATAAAAGCCATGTATAACAAATCCACAGCCAACATTAACTGGGGAAAAGGTGAGAACATTTCTCCTAAGAATTTGAACAAAGATGCCCATCCTCTTCGCTATTCTTCAACGTAGTAGGAAAAGTCCTAGCCAGAGTAATCAGGCAAGAGAAAGAAGTTGGAAAAGAGGAAGTCAAATTTTCTGTTTGCTGATGACATGATCATATACTTAGAAAACCCTGAGCAGTCCTCCAAGTGATTCCTGGACTTAATCAATAACTGTAATAAACTTTCAGTACACAAAATCAGTGTATGAAAGTCAGTATCATTTCTATACACCCATAGCATTTAAACTGAGAACAAAATTAAGAACTCAATTTCATTTTCAATAGTTGTGCCAGAAAATAAATCCATAAAACACCTAAGAATACATTTAACCAAGAAAGTGAAAGATCTCTGCAAAGAGAACTACAAAACACTGATGAAAATTATCACAGGATACAAAGAAATGGAAAAACATCTATATTAATGGATTGGAAGAACCAAGATAACTAAAATGTCCATACTGACCGGCACAATCTACAGATTCAATTCAACTTCTATCAAATTATCAATGTCATTTTTTCAACAGATTAAAAAACAAAAACCCACAGTTCTAGAATTCACATGGAACCATAAAAGAGAACAATAAACAAAGTAATCCTAAGCAAAAATAACAAATGTGGAGGTATCACATTACCTGACATCAAATTATACTATAAGGATAGAGTAACCAAACATTCTGGATTTGGTACAAAAATAGGTGTGTTGATCAATAGAACAGAATTTAAAACCCCGAAATAAAGCCTCATACCTACAACAAACTGATCTTTTAGGAAATTGACAAAATATACAATGGAGAACGGATACTCTATTTAATAAATGCTGCTAGGAAAACAGGCTAGGGATATGCTGAAGAATGAAACTGGACCCCTGTCTCTCACCATATACAAAAATTAAATCAAGATAGATTAAATATATAAATGTAAGACATGAAGCCATAACAATCCTTTGAAAAAAACTAGAAAAAACTCTTATGGATATTGGCCTAGGAAAAGAATTTTTACCTTACACCACAAAAGCAAATGCAAAAAAAATAAAAAATAGAGAAATGGAAATTAATTAGAACGCATCTGCAAAACAAAATAAATAATCGATGCTACATATAGACAACCAATAGATGGGAGAAAAAGAACTGAGCACTATGTAAACAACAAAGGACTAATACCCAGAATCTATAAGGAACTCAAAAAACTCAAGGATAAAACAGACAACATCATTAAAAAGCGGACAAAGAAAATGAACAGGTATTTTGCAAAAGAAGACATATGAGCACTAGCCAACGTGTTTTAAAAATGCTCAGTATCACTAATCATCAGAAAAATGCAAATTAAAACCACAATGAGATACAATCTCACACCTCAGAATGGCTATTAGTCAGATGTCAAAAAACAACAAATGTTGGCAAAGATGCAGAGAAAAGGGAATGCTTATATACTGTTGGTGAAAAACGGTTTGGAAGTTTCTCAAAGAACTAAAAATAAAACTACCATTTGAGCCAGCAATCTCACAACTGGGTATCCATCCAAATGAAGAAAAAGTTACATAGAAAAGACACTTGCACTAGTATGTTTATTGCAGCAATATCCACAATAGGAAAGTCATGGAATCAACTTAAGTGTCCATCAATAGATGGCTGGATGCAAAAAATGTGGTCCGTATACTCGATGGAGTACTAAGTAGCTATAAAAGACAATGAAATAATATCTTTTGCAGCAGCATGGATGGGGTTAGAGGTCATTATCCTAAGTGAAATAACTCAGAAACAGAAAATAAAATACTACATATTTTCCTTTACAAGTAGGAGCTAAACAATGGATGCAAGAGGAAAAAGAGAGTAATAGCCACTGAAGACTCCAATATGGAGGTGAGTGGAAGGGAACTGAAGATTGGAAAGTTACCTATTTCATTTAATGTTCACTATTTGGGTGACGGGAACACTAGAAACCTAAAACTCATCAGTATGTAATATATTCATGTAACAAACCTGCACAGGTACCCCCTGTATTTATGGAAAAAAAAAATGTCACACCACTGGAAGTTTTTCCTTCTTTTCCTTTCCTGCTTAAGTTTAAGCTATAGTATCTATCTAAAATAAGACATAATTTTCTTCCTATTTTTTTGTTTTCCACAATATAATGCAACCTCTATCAGAGTAGAAAGGTTTTGTTTATTTTGTTCACCTAGAGTAGTAACTAGAATTTATTAGGTCTCAATAAGTATTTGTTAAATGAATCAATCAAGAAATAGTGCGATCTAAAGTATTAACGGAAAGGATATCCACACTCTGATTCATCAATTCCTAACATTAAAGCTTAATTTACTTGACCTAATGCTAATAATTCTGGGAAAGATAAAATTTCACATTTTCATGTTTAGAAGTTATTTATGCTTTATTAAAATGAATTGTTCCCACCTGTCCTTTAGACTTGTTGTGATAAAGTTATCAGGCTTTGAATGCAAAGGGGAATGGATATGAATTTGACTAGAGAGGCAACTTAAAGAGAAGATTTAGATAAATGAACAATACTTCACTATTTGACGTTTGTTGATTTTAGAATCTTTTCTCCTCCTCACTTTTTCTGTTCTTATATTCTTCCCTGTTCCTCACTAGTGGTAAAGATCATGCTGCTTTAGCAGTTAATGGAGAGACACTGGGCTAATTTCTCTGGAGGCAGAGATTCTATGCATCTCTTTTTACACAAATGTAAATTTTTCTGGAAAATTGCTGACAGATAAGCCTTGACCCACCTAGGTGATATAACAAATGCATTTAATTATTTGTTTATATTAAATAAATGTATTTGCTGACAAAACCCAATGATGTAACAAAAACCCCAGAATTTGGAAAAGCAGGCATAGCAAGAGGAAATATCTCCTTCCTGTGACATTGGTAAAAACATCTGCCATTCTCAGCCATCATCATTTTGTTAAAATGAAAGCCAAAATAACGGCCAGAGATTATTATCATCCTTAGTGGAAGAGAACCAGCCCATTGATCAACATTATATATCTTAATAAGTTGAGCCAATGTTTTTGAAATACTGTCTACTACCGGCATATCTTACCTAATTGAGCAAATCAGCTACAGTCAACACCTAGTAAAGTGTAATACACAGAGTATTATTTTAGTAAATAAAGTTACACTACCCAAAGTGCCTGGAAAGCAATTGACACATTAATTTAGCCTGGCATTTACTAAGATATGTCTTTGGATAATTAATTAAGATAAAAGTGAATTGCCTATCAGATATGCTAATTTCAAATTCCAAATGATTATCTACTTGAATCTAATTTAAATGCTGCAGATTTAAAATTATAATATGTAAAATTTGCATTGAAATGCTTAGGTGAAAACTGTATCATGAGTAATAATTAAAATTATTATTATTACATTTCGCCATAAACAGCCACGTTGTATGCATGTTTCTTCAGTTGCAGCAGCTGCGTCTGGATAACAATTAAATGTTTCATTTTCTGAGAAAACTTGATTCCATTGGACACTAAAGTTTTCTCCAAGGTTAAGGTCAAGATCTGTAATTAGGAGGACCTTTGAAGACAAAATAAAACAGAAACAAACAAACAACAACATTAAATACTGTATCTGATCATTGGATAACTTAAAAAAACAGTTTACATTTTACAAAACATGGTAACAACAGCAATTACTCAAATTAAATCATTAATAGCTTTGATAAAACACTTGAAAAACAATATAAATATGCAATATATATGTATACATACATAGATGTACATATGTATATACACACATATACAGTTATTCTATAGTTAGGATTGCAAATTTATGTTTGATTATTGCTTATGTACCTTGGGAATAATGTAGGCAAGATTTATCCCATACCTAGATTTTCATCTACATAGCTTACTTTTTGATGTCCCCCAAACACTATTGCAAAACTTGACTTTGAGGAATGAAAATTAATATAAAGATCAGCCTATGCAGAGCAGAAATATGATGGTACACTATTAGTGTCTATGTATATATTTTTATAAGCATGATTACACGTACAAATAGCCAAGATAGACCTTTATATTGCATACATAACCAATACAATTATTTTTTATTATACCTCTTTCAAACTCTATTAGAGTCAAAAAGTTCTCAAGCTTGTATTATTTAATTTTTATCAATTTATTCTTTTACTGCTAGGAAATGTAAATCATAGTATGCCTACTAAATAAAAAATAATTAACCAGTAGGTGTTTTCTGAAAATTGATAAATGAAAAGCCCCGGGCCAGAGGTCTTAGGAGTTAGACAAAAATTTTATAAGACACTGTTCTATCTCTTAAACAATTTAGAATTTGTTTTTGCTAATATTATTAATAATTTAGTATTATATAAATGGAGAAAAGGTAAATGACAAACGTAATTGCTTTTATGTTTTTAACTATTACAGTCTCTAACTTTTAAAATACATCGATCTACTACCAAAGCAACATTATGATTGAAATATTGCATTTTGCTGATGAGGGAGATAAAATAATGAGAGATTTATTTAATGTGTTCAGAAGCAGAGATAACAGAGCAGGAATCTGTGCATTGAATAACAATTCAACCAATTTTGTTATTCTTTTTCCCTCTATACTACAACCGTAAAAAGAGACAAAAATCACAACATAAGGAAGGTTTTCTACAGGAAGAGAAAAGTGTAAACACAAAATTGAAGTCAGAAAAGTACAAGATACATTCTGAGGACAATGAGTTCTCGCTAAAAAGGAAACGGGAAAGACTGAAGAAATGAACTAAATCAACGTTAAAGAGTGGAAAGCAGCTAAAACATCTGGAATTTTTGTTTGTGTGGAATAGGTAGGTTAGAGTTCAAAATAGAAAAATTTTATGGAAAATATTAGCAAGGCCCAGATAACTAGCATGCAAGGTAAAAATAAAATAGGGAGAGAGAAATAGCAAGGAGTACCCTTCATGCTCATATCTAAATACACATCGAATTAACATAAATTGTAGTATTGTTCAGAAACAGGTAAGAAATAAATAAAAGGAGAAGGAAGAAGGAAGGAAAGAAAGGAAGACACATTGTGAAGAGAAATAAAGTAAGTGCCTGAATGGTTACATACTAAATATGAGTTTATATGATAGCTACAATATTTCAAATACCGTAATTACCTGGTTAGAAGCATCATAAGTGAAATTGTTATGAGCACTTATTGGTTGATTATTTTCCGCCACTGTTACTTGTGTAACAGTGTCTGTCAACCCAAGGATTTTTACAGTCTTGAATGCTAAGGTAGTCCCTTCCTGGTATGTTGAATGTGTGCACACAATATCTAATTTGTTCTGGGAAAAATAGAATACAATATTACATATTAGGTCATCAGATATAAACCTGAAATAAAAATACTAATATGAAATAGCAATAAAGGTCATCATCTACATCTCTATTCCTACCAGCTTTCCTCATCCAAGTAGCATACATAAATCTGCTTATTAATAACTATTGTCATTATTATATACACCAGAAAACTTTATTTTCAGAGATAACCTTAATTACTCATATGCAACACATATATACTCCTTCATATTCTAGCCCTAACACTGATGAAGAGTAATTTAGCTTTGCCAAAAAAGAATGTAAGAAAAAAAACCGTACATTTATGAAAATATCATTTCTATCAACTATTCAAAATTTAACCTTATGCACAGGTTTTCCCATCACCAAAGAAAATCCACACCAATTATTACTGTGATTACATCATTAAAACATTTTCACATGTGTTGAAATTGTTTTCCTAGAGCATGTTGTCTAAAACCAAACATATTTTAGAAGTCTCAAGGATACTTTGCATCAATTACAGGGTCACAAACTTTATAAAATTTTAAAGTAACAATTTGTTTATAATTTAACAATTTAAATGTAACTATTTAATTGAACTATTTATTTCATTACATTCCATTAAAATCTGTAGGCAAATGTAAATACCTTTTCGAAAAAATTCATCATAAAAGAATAATTTAGGTACAAAAAATTATACATTTAACTATATGTACAAAGAGAATGCTTACATCAGAAACTGAAAATGTATATAATATGTAGTTGTCATTTTGTAAGATATCTGAAATGAAAAATATTGTGATCAGTACAAAATACAATGTTAAATTCTCTGCTCTGGTTTTACACTTACATGACACTTCAGTAATATGAAAAAATTAGATTCTGTTTATTAATGAAGCATCCCAAAACAGATTTTCCTTTTACATTTTTTGAATTGTGTCGAAACAAAATAATAATGGTATTTTATTTTCACAGTAAATAGAGATCATGAATAAATGTTTGCCTTGTTTACTTTTTCAAAGGCTACCAAGATATTTCTGGAAATTAAGAGAAAGCAAAACTTACAGTAAATAATATATAATTAAAAATGTATTATTTTGAATGCTATCTGATTCTCTCCTTAGTACATCTCATAACAGTAATTTTTTCCTAGGAAGACCTGGCACACTATAGTATATTTTGCATTTAAAAAATATTTTTCTATTATGTTTTATTATTGGACAAAAAAGAATAAATCTGGAGACATGTTAAAGATTAAAATAAACTTTAACCTGTAATTGAAATAAATTTTAATGAGGAAAATTGATAAATGTATTTTATGTATTATATATGTAATAAAACTTTTATTCAACATATTTCTTTAAAAAAAAAACTGAAGGACTAAAATAGTTTGTCGAAAACACTGTTACAATATAAAGGGAATCCTAGGATGCATATAATATATTTTTCATAACATCAATTTGCTTAATATTTCAGTCCTAGGAAATAAAATTATATTCAGAACCTGAACTGCAGATCACTTCACTGTTTCCATGTTTGGTTACAAATTCATTAATCTGAATTCTGGTTTTAACTTTTTAAATGCACATAATTACATAGGTATCATATTAAATAAACTGATTCAATATTATTCCTCATATTCTTAACTGTCTACTTATATGAAAGTAAACTATTCATATGCATCTTTCAGTAGACAGTATACGTTTGGAATGTTCATACAATTTGTGTAACAGGAACAATCTTATAATTGCGCCACATGTGCTATCGATGGAGGTATTATCTCAACAACACTGTTTGATTGATGCCTACAAATAATGAAAGTTCAGCTGAAATCCACTTTTACAAAACTTCCATGTAATAAGTTTCAGCTTACTTCATAAGCCAGAGAATAGGTTTGAAATCTAATGTCATGGGAGAGCTCACCCTAGTGTGCTTACAACGCAGGGTGTTTAAGAAAGAGCAAGAAGGTTGGTGAGCTAAAATTGAATGAGACATAGAATGAGCAACGCAGAATAATGTGTGTGTGTGTGTGTGTGTGTGTGTGTGTGTGTGTGCGTGCATAAGTTAAAGCACAAATAATAAGCTCTGTAGGCCTCGATAAAGACTCTGTCTCCTAACTGAGTAAAATGGAGGATCTTTAGAAGGTTTTGAGAAGACATGCAATTACTGGAGTCACCTTTTAAAATGATTACTGTGTGTGCTGGGTTGTAATAGAATTTAACAGGTCAGTTAGGAAGCTATTGTACTAAATTAAAATTAAAGATGGTGATGATAGTGGCGAAACTGATTAGAGGATTCAGTTCAAATTAGAACCAATGAAATTCTTAGGTTGTGAGAAAGAACAGTCCATTCCAAGGTGTTGACATCAGTGGCAATGAAGTTACCATCAGCTGGCAAGGGGAAAACCATAGATGGAGCAGATATATGGTGGTAAGATCCAAGCTCTGTCTTGGCAGATTATGTTTTAGATTTTTATTACACAAACAAATGGAGAAGCAACAAAGAAGACTGATTTGGAGATATAAATTTGGAAATTAGGTAAATGGTACGAAAGATTACACTTATCAAGGAAAAGAATACAGTTAAAGAATAATAATAATTAAAAGACAGAGGACATAAATGATTAATAGCTGTCAACGCTACAAGTAATTCACAGCTTGCATTGAGAAAATCACCCAGAAAATAGGTGTTTCCTTAGAATAAGTTTGATTGCTAATATATTGATATAATACCATAAATAAATGTAATTTATTTAAATGAATGTTTCTTAACTGAGGGTGAATATAAGTCTTAGGAGAGAATTATAGAATCCTGTGATAATTTTTAAATGTTTACATTTTCAAAAATAAATATTCACGTATTTCATATATATCTAAAGGCATTTAGGATAGTCTTTTTTTCCTTGTCCTTCCTATATTTATCTGTAACTATTTTTTTTTTTTTTTTCCTGAGACGGAGTTTTGCCCTTGTTACCCAGGCTGGAGTGCAATGGCGCGATCTCGGCTCACCGCAACCTCCGCCTCCTGGGTTCAGGCAATTCTCCTGCCTCAGCCTCCTGAGTAGCTGGGACTACAGACACGCACCACCATGCCCAGCTAATTTTTTGTAGTTTTAGTAGAGACGGGGTTTCACCATGTTGACCAGGATGGTCTCGGTCTCTCGACCTTGTGATCCACCCGCCTCGGCCTCCCAAAGTGCTGGGATTACAGGCTTGAGCCACCGCGCCTGGCCCTATCCATAACTCTTTAACATTCATACAAAAATATTCCTTAATATATCTGAGAAGTAATTAATTAAAATAGAAGATAAACTATAATTTTTTGTACTCATATATAAAACACATACCTAAAAATGCTTTATTAGAAGAAATTAGAAAAGTTTCTTAAAATGTGTAAGGAAATTTTAATTGAATAGTTAAATCCATATAAATAAACTTACAATAGCATAATTAGAAATGTCACAGCATAAAATGACTTCTAAACTTTTTTTTTGGTATATTGAATTCTCAGATACTGGAGCTCAAGAATTACAATAATAAATACTTAAGGAAAATTAATTGTAAACAATGACACTCTTACTTCAAATAATTTGACACTAAATCTTTAAATGGTGGTTTTATATTTTGTTTACAGTAATAAAATTTTAGTTATAAACACTACCATATTTTAAAACAGCTGAAAATACAATGCAATTTATATATCTGAGAATTTATTGACTATTTTAATCTAAAAGATAAAGATAGACTAAAAAGTCCTGTCAAAGACAACAAGCAAAAGCACAAAACTGGGTATTTTAATTAAATATAGATAAAACAAATAATATTGTTAAAATTTTTTGAATAACCTAAAAGCCTGCAGCAGATGAAAAAATAGGAATTAAAAATAAAAAATTGTGACTTTAAAAATGATATAACCTTTATAAATAAAGCCAAAATTTCCCATTATCAGAACGAACATTTAAAGCATATTGCTTTCAGACTTACCTTTAGTTTCCCCATCATCCCAGAAAAAGTCTCCCTTTGCTGTGTTATTTTCATTTAATGCAACTATGAGTCCTAGAGGATTCTTACGGCTATTAAGGAAAATAGGTGCATATATGATTAAAAATAAATGTATAATAAAATATCCTATAAATAAGTCAATTTCAACCTGTTTTATGAGTCCTGATTTAGGTAAGAACATTTGACATCAATAAATTTGTATTTATATGTATTAATAATTTCTGAATATTAATGTTCTTATGCGATTATGGAAATAATTTATACAGGTAGGAAATATGTCAAAATAATAAATATAATAAATGCAATCATGGATTTTTTGAAGGCTGAGATACTTAAAAAATTGAAATAATATAATATTTTAATTCAAATAAGAAAAATTACATGTGTATTATTAAGGTTCAATTTAACCTGTATAACCCAAAATTTCAATGTATTAAGTCTACATCTTGTATGCAAACCAATAAAAAACTATTCAAATTAAAAAAAGATGTTTAGTAGAATCTGTAAGAACCTTATGAATGAAGTGATTATAACAGGATAAATGAGACTTTAGTCAATAAATATGTTGTTCTTTTCTTTTCTTAAGTTACATTTTACTATAAAATAGTATCTCCAAGGCTACACAGTCCAGGTATCTCCTGGACTGTGCAGGATGTATTCCTTCCAGTGTGCATTTACCAAAATGTATGTTGCTGTTAATGGTTACAGCTCTTGTGTATAACAATTGTTTTTGAGAACATACTCATGAATCAGTTACATTATGAGAATAGTCCTTTCTATCATGCCAAAACAGTTAAATTACTAATTACTAATGCATATCACTAACATACAAGAAAATAATAAATAATATAATTTCAGATATTCTTAACATTATGAAGAAAATACAGCAGGGTAAGGAATAGAGAGTGACTTTCTGTTGAGTTGTGGCAGAATACGGCAAAGTATGTGAATTCCATAGGACACTTTTTGTACCCTTGTATTCAGAATGAATGATGAGACATGGATCACTAGTATTTTCAAGTTTCTTTTATATTTAGAAAATATTTCTGAGATTTACACTTAGTGAGTGATTTAGTTTCTCTCTTGCTCTTCACCGAACTTAAAATATCCAGTTAATTTATGAACTTAAAACATTTTAGCAGAAAGAAATACATTGGGATTTACTTATGTATGGAATTCAAATATGTAAAAATTAAAACATACATTACTCAATTATACAACAAATGTTCACATTTCATATATTGATTAAGAATCAAATATTTTCTTAAATTATGCATACTCTAGCTAATGTGAGTAAATTTTTGGTACAGGAAGTTAATTTTTAATTAAATTAGAAATTTTAAAAATCAAGATATTTATTATAATATATATAATTTCATTCCTCTTATAACTATGATGGTTATAGCTCAGTATTACCTCTGTGTGTTAAATATCTTCAAGTGAAAGAACATTGTCTTTGATTCTTACTGCAAATATGAAATATTAAAACTTGAATCTTATTTTAGATTTCAGTTAATGATTTTTCATTTTACCTTGCTGTTGTTGTTACATCTGGTTCTTGAATGGGGATGATATAACCTCCTCTAAGATGTAACCCTATTTTGTCTGCTGGAAGATACATATCAACACGTTGTTTCCTCCATGGTCTTTTTGCACCCTAATATTTGGAAGATTAAAAAGATTCTTAATATTATTGAAGACTTTAAATTCTATTTCACAAGAATTAAAAGATATGTATAAGCAATTTATGTCATCCAAATAAATATTAATTAATTGTTTTCTAACTTTTAGAGAATTTTTTTTAGTTTACCGAATAAAGCAGAGAAAAAACGTTTATTTTTTGAAAAATAAAAATTCAACAAAAAGAAACTCATTTTCTTTCTGCAATAATTAACAATACTTTCATTAACTTTTTTATTATTTATATTGGTTTAAAGTTAACTATGTCTTTAGGAATGATTTTCTTAAAATTATTATTCCTGTAAAAATCAGGAGTATAGGTGGCCAATGTAAGTGATATGGAAAATAATATTTAAAATAAATATTGCTCAAGAAGCCTTATTCAGTAGAAAAAATGGAAGGTGTATATGAATGCTGTTATTTTGCCTTTTCAAGGTGGAAATTAATGGCTTTTTCAAATATTTGAATATACCATATAAAAACAAATACATAAGATTAGCTCTGTACTCCAGTCTTCTGACAATAAGATAAACATGTAAAATAGGAAAAATCATTAAAATAAGTTATCGCCCCTTTCTAAATTACTCCTTTTATTTCCACCAGTTAAAAATAAATAATATCTCTTTATACTAAATAATTAACTTTATATGAGTCTAGCTCATTTGCAACGAAAGGTATATTTACAAAATTTTTTACACATTTTTAAACTTTGAAATTTTTTTAATAGTAGTAATGGAAATTTTAATCATATATATGCTATGTAGTGAATTTTCTATGGAGTTAAGTTTCCATGTAGAAGTGTTTGAAAATATAATACTTGTGGCCAGGCACCGTGGCTCATGCCTTTAATACCAGCACTTTGGGAGGCCGAGGCAGGAGGATCACAAGGTCAAGGGATCGAGACCATCCTAGCCAACAGGGTGAAACCCTGTCTCTACTAAAAAAAAATACAAAAATTAGCTGGGCGTGGTGGTGCGCACCTGTAGTCCCAGCTACTCTGGAGGCTGAGGCAGAGGAATTGCTTGAACCCAGGAGGCAAAGATTGCAGTGAGCTGAGATCGCCCCACTGCACCCAACCTGGTGCCTGGAGACAGAGCAAGACTCTGTCTCAAAAATAAATAAATAAATAAATAAATAAACAAATAAAAGAAAATATAATACTTGTGAGCCCACTAGTATGTTAAGGTGACTTACAGATTCATAATCATACCAAACAGCATCAGGGATGTAGGCACTCACAGTATCTGTTCCCTAAAATAAAGCAAGATAATACATATGTTTTAATTTCAATTTTTAACAGAGAGGATCTTATCAAATATTAATTTGGGATTTCATAGCCAAGGGAAAAAACTTTATGGTTACACTCCAATATATCCTATAGATAATAATCAGAGGGCTTTTTTATTAGCCATAGATAATATCATTTTTAAAACTTACTAAAGCAAAGAGGTAAAGAAAGAATTAATTTAGAGGGCAATTAAAATAATGCATGCATGTACATATGTTGTTCTAAATCACGTGGTCATTGTGAATGTGAATGTGTTTATTTCTGTATACTTCCATGGACACATACACCTTTTAAAAATAGGTAATAATTACTTAACTCACTCGTGTTTTCCCAACATTTTCATCTGTTCAGTGAGTTTTCCAGTTCCTCTTTATTTACAATTGAGCAAAATTTCAATATGTATTTCTACTCAAATTAGAGCTCATTGGTATTATGATTTGATTTTGATTCAATAATACAGTGTTTTTTTCCTCAGGAGAACAATAATTTTATATAATTTTCTTGTCCTCAGTTAGATATTATAAATTTGGCAAATATATGTCTACTTAATATTTTTATAACTTTTTGAAATCTGTTTCACATGTAGAATTCAACTTGATATTTATCAGCTTGAAACAGTCCACTGAGTAACATCTATTTTCCAGATGTTTTGTAATTTATGGTAGAATTAGTTATTCCAAGTTCGGTTTAAACAAAAAGGTTATTAAATCTGTAGAGCCTACCTGTTTTAAAACAGGAGTAATAAGTAATGCGGGGCCCCACAAAAACTCCAGGTCCTCAATCCAGCTGTTTGTATCCTGATAAAACCTAAGAACAATGACCAATGTTTAAAGTATAATAATTAAAACATAAGTTTATCCAAACTCCTGGTTCAGTTAATCTTTTCAGGTTTTTTTTTTCCCCTGGGAATTGTTTTATCTTGAATTGTGTTTTTTTTCAGATGACATTTTGAATTCGTAGTACTTACATCCTTTATTCTTTATCTGACATTCAAGAAGAAAGGGAGGAAGGGAAGAAGGAAGCAGGGGGAGTAGAACAGTGAGAAAGGAAAGGGAAGAAATGAAGGAAGGAAGGAGGGAAGGGAAGGAAGGAGTGGGAACAGAGGGAAGGAAGGCAGAAAGGGTGGAGGAAAGGGAAGAAGGAAGGAAGAAAAGAGAGAAGGAAAAATTTATTTCATACTCAGAAAAATTTATCATAGACGACAAGGTTACTTTTTATTTATAAAAAACAACTCTTCTGTTTAATAATTTTCACCTATATGATAGGTTCATAAAGTATTGGACGTCTCTGGTATTCTATTTTCCTCACTTAAAGCTTTTTTTGGAGTAAACTCTAGTTTTTACCGGAATTTGAAAGGATCTTTAAGTCGTTTATTGTAGAAAGGCCCTGGTCTGGTCAAAGATGTATTCAAAGATAAGCACAATTGCACTTTTTTGTAAGTACTATACTATATATACTATACTCTTGATCTATATTTAGTTCATTGTTTCAATATTTACTTGATATATTTTAATAACTCTATGCTTAATCTTTCTTACTGATATAATTTCCTATCATATTTTATATATCTTTTTCTTGTAAGTTCTATTTAATTCTCTTATTTCTACCTATATATTATCTAATTAATTATATTTACTAGTATCATTATATAGCTTTTCAAATAATTTATACAAATGTAAAAACAAGCAGCAGAAATTTAATTGATATCTTGATTTATCTCCATTAATCTTTTCTGTATAAGTTTGAACATACTTTAAAGGATATTATTGTAATTATTGTACATAGTACTCACTCATGAAGGACTGGCCTTGCTACTGTTTCTCCAAACATATGGGCTTTATAAAACAGAGTATAGAGGAAAGGTAATAAGGTGTAGCGAATGGTTAAATAGTGCCTTGATGAATTAACCAAAAGTGAATTCTGCCCAAAAAATGCAGGATCCTGATGCTGGGAGATAGAAAGAGAAATTAAAATAAGAATGTTAAAATATGAATGAAAATTAAAGTAGAAGAATTTTCATCTGTTTTTAAAGCAAACTGCATAAATTTTAGTTTGTTTATAAGTAATTAAAATTACTCCTATTTCAACATCAAAGTGTCTGAATGAATATTTCTAGGTTTTGTTACATATTTTAGTTAAACTTTACTTTGGAGTGGATGCTTCACCATATTTAAATCAACATATTAAGGCGTTGGCACAGAAAAAATAAATATTTTTTTTTCACATTCATTTACTTTTTATTCCTCAACAAACACTTATTAAGCACTCCTTAGATGTCAGGCATTGTTCTAGACACTTGAGATACATCAGCGATCAAAGCATTGTTGCTAAACTTAAACTTCAATCTACTGTAGGACTCTTTTTCCTTCCTTCCGTTATTTCTTTCTTTATTTTTTTTTTAATAGAAAAAAAAATATTTTTAACAAAATTGAATTTTTTCCTTTTAATTGTGGTAGAATGAATTATTGGCATCAATGTTTCATGCTTCCTTGTTCCCACCTTTGTCATGGAATGTTATGATCCCTTTTAGTGAAAGTGGAATGCACCTAACCACCCTTTGACTTGGAGCACAATCATGCAACCTACTCTGGCCAATAGGATGTTATTATATTTGACACATTCAAGCAGAGGCTTGAAATGGGCTTGTCTGAAGACTTATGGCCTTACACCATTGCCGTCAGGATTACCACAGGTAGGTTGCTGGCTCAGGAACACAGGGAACAGAGCTACCTGGACAGCCTCTCTACTGAGCCCAGGCTAGATAAACTGACTCCTTCAGCTCAGTAACACTGATATGGACAAGCCTGTTTAGAACTCCCGCTTTGGGTAACAGCATTAACTGACGAACTTAACTACTGTCTCCCTGAGTCCACTATTTGCACTGAAAACCATGTTTCCCTTTGGCTGCTCCCAGCCATTGAATGAGCTCAGTAAGAACACCATGCAGGTGCATTCCTGGGAGATACAAGAAAGGTCAGTGGTCATCTTTCTTTTAAGGACTCCCCACTATCACCTGACTGAAACTTGGTTAGAACTCGGCTCCAGTTTGGGATTCTCACTACTGAACCACCGTCCTTCCCTCATCTTGATCAGGTTCAGACCTGACCGGTGATCTGCAGCTCTCCCTACTTTCTCATGCCCACTCCCTTTACCATTCACATTATTTCACTGATAAATCTCAGAATGTATTTCTGTCTTATCGTCTGCATTTTGGAGAACACAAATGAATGTAGAGTGTCATGTAATTTATATCAAAATCTCCCATGGACACACATTTCTTGAAAGTATCATTTAGATGTATTAGGAAGAAACTATTCTCCAATTTGTACCTTTTAATTCTTTTTGATCACACCTCCTTCTGGGCTGAGCTGAGTAGTTGTCCCTCTTCATTATAAACCCTGTATGCAACCAATGTGTGAACACTGAATGGTTTCTTAACCAACATGTACTTAATTGACTTAATGGTTTAACTGAATTTTACTATTCCCTCTGAAACATGCCTATTATCATGAGTCCACAGTATGCTGAGTTCCCACGGCTGGTAGAACAGTTCTGTATTATCTTGCACTTCTGCTCCTACCAGTCCAAATCCATTCTTTAAAAGTGTTAGTTTTGTTTTTTCCTCTATGTATTCATTCCAGTTCTATTTATTGTTGAAAGATTCTGGACTCTAATTGTTTTGCAAGCATGTTTAAATTCTTTTTTACATGAATTAAACAAAAACGCAAAATCCCTGACATTATATTATAACTTTTCTTTTTGTAAAATTTACCTGGAACTTATATCCAGGAATTCATACCCTGAAAGCTTTGGCTCTAATTTAAAATACTGGTAACTCAATATGCTTTTACAGTATATGTGTTGGATACAGCTAAAATATTTGTGCTGTGAATACATTTCATTTCATGGTTTCCTTATTTGACCATTTTCTTTAAATAGAAAAATGCAGAAAATATGTATAGGACTTGGGAAAGGGACTTCTAACTATTCTTTACAAATCATGCAATAGTCTTCCAGACTATATATTCTATAGATTAATTTAAGCACATTAATAAAAATTACGGTTGTGTTTTGTTTCACGACATGGAGAACAAGAGGCACTTACTTCATATCCATCAGCATTATGGTTTCTGGAAAATGGATAAAATGCCCCAAGTTGCATCCATCTTCTGCAAAGCTCTTCCGTGGTTTCGGCCACAAATCCACAGATATCTGCTCCAACCTAAATAACAAATATAGTTATTATTTATAATGCTAAGAATCTCAGATTTGCCTAGAGCCTCACACTGTATGCCTCAACTGATTAATGTGCGTTATTTACAGTTTGTTTTGCTGTCTTTATATGCACTTCCTTAAATTAGTTTATTTTTCATTTTTGCTCCATTCTTTTCTCTAGTTGCATTATTTTACATGCTCTTGCCATCATTGTCCCTTTATGCATTTTCTTAGCCTTTTGTATTTATTTTTTACTTATTTTTTCTTTTGATGTTCTGATTAATTCCTTGTAAAAGGTGAAATTATTATATTAAAATTTGTTGCTTCTTAATCCCAAAGTGACCTCTTTGATTTTTCTTATTTATAATATATGTTACTGTAGGAATAAAATAATAAACTGACCATGTGTTCATGTTGAGTCTTAAAATTAATTATTCCAATTAAAGTTGAGCTTTGCCCAATGTGTACCCATATAAGATTGCATTATCCTTATTCAAGTAATCTCCAGAAAATACGATCTTGAATTTAGTGTTTACCATTTACAAACATTTCTTATATTTTTCTGTGTGAGTATATATCCATACATACATGATATATAGCATTGTTTCGCATGTTTGTTAGATGTATAAAAGACATGTTGTATGCATTGCAATGCAATTTCCCTTTCGTGTGAGATTCAGTTGTATCTCTAGTTCTCTAACATATGGGAACTCAACGACTATAAAAATTCTTCCATGAAATGTATATACCGGCTGAGCATCCCTAATCCAAAATTCCAAAACCTGTAATGCTTCAAAATCCAAAACATTTTGAGTGCCAACATAATGCCAGAAGTGTAAAGTTCCACACCTGACCTCAAGTGACAGGTTGCAGTCAGAACTGTTTCCTGCACAAAATTATATAAAATTACCTTCAAACTATGTATGTAAGGTGTATATGAAACATAAATTTGCTCCTTTAAGACATCTCATTACATATATGTAAATATTCCAACACCTGAAAACACCTGAAATCTGAAACGCTTTGGCCAACACATTTTGGATAGGAGATACTCAATCTGTATAGATTTACTTGTCAATATGTTAAAAAAATGTATTCTTATTCTATGGAGTATATACATAGGATTATTTTTCTGGTATATTATAATGGGCATTGTTTAACCAGAACTGTTTGCAACCATTTGTAAGCACTATAATAGCACATGTAGGTTCCCCTTATTCATTTTCTTGCCAGTTCTTGATATTTTCAAACAAATTTTTATTACCTATCTTCATAAAATACATCTCACCATGGTTTACAGTTGCATTTCTCTGATTACAGGGAAGTTGAGAAATTTTTTGTATTTTTATTGGTTCCCTAAAGTTTTCTCTTTCTATAGAATTGCCTGTTTACATCTTTTTCTTATTTTTCTATTGTTCTTAATTTTTACAGATTTATAGTAGGCACTTCAAATTAAATATCATTTATAGACTATGTGAATTGAAAATAACATTTCCTGGTGAGCTGTTTTTAATTCTTAACTTTTCAACTGTTTTTTCTGATGAACAAAATTTTCATTTTGTTGTCAAATTTATATGTTTCTCTTAAGATTTGTGCTCCTTGTATTCTACTTAAGAAAGTATTTCTCTAACTTAATGTCATAAATTTACCCTGTTATATTTTCTTCTGAAATGGTTAAAGTTTATTTCGCACACGTAGTTCCTGGGATTAATCTATCTGGGACTGTCTGTTGTGTATGGTGTGAGAAATTGACACATTTTACTTTATTTTTTAAATACTGAATCAATAGCCCATATGAATAGTTGATACTCCCCACACTGATCTCAGTGCTGTCATTTAACAAATTATATCTGTGTGGGCCTGTGTCTTATCTTGCCATGTTAATCTATTTGCATATCCACAGTCCAATACCATTGTGTTAATTATTATAGCTTTGTCTGGTAGCACTAATCCTCATTCCTTGTTTCTACTTATTTAAAACATATTGTTTGCCACATGAAGTTTAGAATAATATTTTGTGTTTCCCAAAATCCCTTTTGTTGTTTAAATTGGAATTCCACAGAATTTTGATAACAGTTTAGAAAGAATGTCTATTCCTATTATATTGAGCCTTCTTCTTATTGAACAGGGTATATCTTTAATTTACTTAACTATCACATTAAAAAAAAATCCTACATTAAGTTTTAATATTGACTCTTGGTTACTGTTTATTAATTGGTTGCTATAATAAGTGACACCTTATATTAAATACATTCAAATATTGCTTGCTTTTTCTTCTTTTTGACAAAACTAATTTTTCTATTTTATTAAAATTTTTGAAGAGTCATCTTTGTATTTTTAAATTGTTCCTCTAGAGATTTTGCTTACATTGCATTAATATTTTCTCTTATTTTTCATTACTTATATCTTTCTTTAGGTTTACTGTTTTCCTTTTTCCACTTTTTAAATTCATGCACTTCACTCACTGTTCAGTCTTTGTTTTTAAGTATTTAAATCTGTAATTTTTCCTTTAACAGCTGAAATTACACAAGATTTAATAAGAAGTAAAATTGTTAACAGTTAATTCTAAGTTTTTTTTTTTTTTTTTTTCAATTCCTTTCAGTTTTTCTTTTGACTCATTTTTTCATTTGATAATATGTTTTTTTTTTTTTTTTTTTTTTTTTGGCGGGGAATCTCATTCTGCCATCCAGGCTGGAGTGCAGTGGCCCCATCTTGGCTCACTTGAACCTCCGCCTCCTAGGTTCAAAGGATTATCCTACCTCAGCTTCCTGAGTAGCAGGGGCTACAGGCACCTGCCATCAGATCCAGCTTTTTGTATTAGTAGAGACAGGGTTTCACCAGGTTGTCCAGGCTGGTCTCAAACTCCTGACCTCAAGTGATCCACCTGCCTCAACTTCCCAAAGTGCTAGGATTATAGGAGTTAGTCACCTCGTACAGCCTAATTTTCAATTTTCAAAGGCAAGATTGTGGAGCGAGGGGTGGGGTGCTTGGGGAGGTGGGTTTTACTTTTATTGATTGGGTTTTTGGTGATTGTTTTATTGGGGCATATGAAAGAAAACAAATCACTATGATTTTATAATACTTGTTACATTATTTGTCTTATGTAGTGTCTCTCTTTAGTCTTGAATATCAACTATATTTCTTTTTTATTTGATGTAGCTAGACTTCTCGGATATTTTATGTTTACAATTCCTAGTACACATTTTTTCCACTTTTTAAACATGTTTTATATTTTAAACAATTTTAAGCATGCTTTATATTCTAAACAAAACATTATCTTTTAAAATCTAAACTGATAATCTACTATTTTAAATAGACTTATGCTTCTGACATGTATTTTTATAACCAATATATTTGAACTTTTCTTCACCATCTTATTTTGTTCTTTATATCAATTACATAAGGTTTTCTATGCGTGTTTATATTTACATTTGTTTTCCTGAATTATCTTGATTTCATTGAATTTTATTAGTTTTACATTCCCACTTTAATGGTTTGAATATTATAGATACAATCTATATTCCTATTTTACTCATAAATTCCATAAATTTTTTAAAAAATGAATTGTTTCTCTAATATGCCTTTTGCTCCTTTGACTAAAAATTAAGATTATATTAAAAATTAATGTAATTGTTGCTTTTATGAGTAACACTGTATGAAACTGCCTTACCAAGGGCATTCCAAACAAACTGAACTCCAGCATTCCAGTTATAGACCATTCCATTTGTTCCCATGAAGCAGTGTTGTCTCCTAACCAATGTGCAGCATGTCTTCCAGATCCAGCAAATGTTGACCGGGTAAGAATGAAGCTTCTCTTATTGGGAAAAACTTTTTTTACAGCTCTAAAAATAAAACCAAATTAGTAAGTAAAATTGATTTTAAAAAATAAAGTTGGCATTTAAATTCTAAAATTTCATAATTCCAGAGCCATGTGATATAGTTTGGCTGTGTCCCCACTAAAATCTCATCTTGAATTGTAACTCCCACAATTCCCACATGTTGTGGGAGAAACTGGATAGGCGGTGATTGAATTATGGGGATGGGTCTTTCCTGCACTATTCTTGTGACAGTGAATGAGTTCCTGAACTCTGATGGTTTTAAAGAAATGGGAGTTTCCCTACACAAGCTCTGTCTCTTTGCCTGCTTCCATTCATGTAAGATATTACCTGTTCCTCCCTGCCTTCCACCATGATTGTGAGGCCTCCCCAGCCATGTGGAACTGTAAGTCCAATAAACCTCTTCTTTTATAAATCACCCAGTCTCAGATCTGTCTTTATTAGCAGCAGAAAAATGGTCTAATACACCATGCCATAGTATGTATAATAATTATCTCAATATTTTATGTCCATTTTGTATGAACATGTATTAATATTTACTTATGTAAATACATTCTGGTAAAATACAGTGAAGTGGAATTTTTAGAAATCACTAAATTTTGAATGACTCAAATCATCCTTTACCAAATTAAATAAACATATGCATTCAGTATCCCCTCAACATTTGTTTTTGAAATATATAATTTAAACTAATCGAATTCCCTTATAAATACAACACCTGAACTTGAACCCAATAAACTTTGTGTAGTGTGATGACTCAAATTATATCTGCATTTCTACATTTCCAAATATTAACAGGCAAGGTTGGGATAAGACTACCTATTTAAGAGGTTTTTCTTAAATATGTAAGTTTAAAAACTTACGTATTTTTAATGTAAGATGTAAAGTTTAAATAAAAACTATCCACAACTACTAGCATCACTCATGTTACCTCTACTGGTACCCAACAATTATTGATAACATGTTCATAATTGGAAACAATTAGGAAATGTGTAACAGTATTCCTAAGTGCTTTTCCATATTATAATCTTTATAATATTGAAACATAGCCTTTTTTTCTTTCCTAGGATTTATTTACCTAAACACTGCTACATATAATACTTTATTGAGTTTAAGAAGTAAATGAAACTAACCATAAAGACAGCTTTTCAGAGTTTGGATATCAGTATGATTTAGGGCCAGAAAATATAAATTTAAATAAACACTCAATCACAACTGTTTAATTGTGAGAAAATTATAAGTATATTGACAACAGTATTTGGTTTTATTGACTATTATATCACAGGGCCATAAACAATGCTTGAAAATTAGCAGATAATGAACATATGATTGTCTTCTTCTTTTGTTTTGTATTATATTTTATAAATATAATGCATTAGAAAATTACTTAGAAGGATATTAATTAGAAAACATTTTAATTAAAGTCCTTGTTTTTGAAAAATAGTTAAAAGACCTGTTCTTGGGGCATTATTTCCCCAGGCCAATTGGGGAATTCAAGCTTAAAACACAGTTATATTCAGAAATGGTAAAATTAATCAAAATTGTGAAGGGTAATTTAAATCTATGAGCTTGAAAAGGGTCTCAGTTAAATATACATATAATGATATATATATGTGTATATATATATGTGGTATATATACATGGTATATATGTGTGCGGATATATATATAGTCATTCTTTTTTCTTTCTTTTTTCTTTTTTTTTTTGCGATGGAGTTTCGCTCTGTTGCTCAGGCTGGAGTACACTGGTGTGATCTCATCTCACTGCAACCTCCACCTTCCGGGTTAAAGGGATTCTTCTGCCTCAGCCTCCCAAGTAGCTGAGATTACAGGCAGCTGCCAACTCTCCCAGCGAGGTTTTGTATTTTTAAAAGAGATGGCATTTCACCATGTTGGCCAAGCTGGTTTCGAACTTCTGACCTCAGGTGATTCATCTGCCTTGGTCTTCCAAAGTGCTGGCATTATAGGCGTGAGTCACTGCACCCAGCCTACCACATCATTCTTAATTAATGAGTCCCAAATTCATAAATATTAGTAAGAGAATTGATACTTTGAATGCCATAACTTTTTAGCAGGCATAAAATATTTCTTTTTTTTTAACTTTGCTATTTCCTAACTATGAACACATTGATAAATTATCAAATATTTTTAAACAGTAAATATGAAAGAAGTCTTTGAATGAAATTGCACTTACTCCTCTGTGGCTATAGCCATACTGTATCCATAGAGGCTGTGAACATCATAGTGTCTCCCCCAGTTCTGCACAGAATCCATGCAAATTGTTTTGGAATACATGAGTTTGTCAAGGATATCTTTAAGAAAATACATAAGAAACACTTCTTATATTTTTCCATTAAAAACATTATAATATATATTTTCCCATTTTAGATGCTATATTTCTTTTCGTTTTTGCTATGCAATTCCATACTTAGTCAAACATAATGAAAAAGGACAATTCAATTAAACCTAAATTAAATTCCAATTAGGTCCTCATCTTTCACTCTTGCTAAACTTGGATTAACTATTCGATTTATATTTAAATTGGCAAATACTCTGTTTCCTAACTTCAATAATAAATATTTTAATTAAAAAAGCCTTTAACAATATAGAAATACACTTATACTCATCTATATTGTACATCATATACTTATGGATCCATTTTAAAGTCTTATACTAGATTTGTCTATTTAATTATAATCCTAGGCAGGAAACATTTGGCTGAAGGAAAAAACAAATTGATTGCATGGTTTTAAAACTATACCAAAAATTGTAATTTAGAAATATATGTTAGAAATTACCAGTGAACCAGAAAATTGTTATTAATTAAAACGGTAATTATAGAACCAAATAAATTTTACCAGGAGTAAAAGGTGGATAATTCCAGTTGTTGGCATCACATCCTTTTGTTGAACCTTGAATAAAGCTGGAAACTTCATTCATGTCCTGAATGGATACAAAATGAGGAATAGCAGAGTTTACATAATTATAAATAGTAAAAGCAGAAACTCTCTAGTTGTTTGAAAATGTTTTATGTAGGATAACACATAATGTTCATTCATTCCTAGAGGACAAATATAAGCTACCAAGCTAAAAATAAATTGTCTATATCAGATAAGTATCTTAGATGGGATAGAGTGATTTTAAACAATCAAAATGTAGTTCATGTCTCTAGTTTTTGATTACATATATGTATGACATTAATTATAAGTATTAAGTCATTTCCAAATAGCTGTTAATCTTCTCATTATGAGTCCATAGTTATACACATTCCTTGCATATTCATTTATTTAATATTTTTTTTTCATTTAACCATTGCCTAATTTCTACGATGTGCTAAGCACATTGCTAGCAGCAAAATTTGCCTACCCAACAGCTTTTATATTCTCATAAAGAATAAAAGTTTAACAAAGGCAAATAGCATTTAGTATTTTAATTAAAATAGTTAAGGCCTCACAGAATCTTTGAAACATTCAGGAAACCCTAGTTCAGCATGATCACGATCTGACAACCAGGACCTAAGTAGCTCTTGAAGAAATAGTGGTGGGATATTATGTTGATGTATTTTCTAGCCATTTTAACATAGGCCCCAATCTTGCCTCAGTATCTACTAGTTGTGTAACCATAACCTAACCAGTTAAGTCTTCATATTAAAAAGGATATTTTTTAAATGAAATCATATATCATAGCACATATAATCAAGAAATATGCATTTTGTCTTTCTTCTCTGCAAACTATGTTGAAGCCTTCTGTAAGCCTTATTTTTCACATCTCTTTAGTAAATTGTCTCCTTTCACAAAGGCATCACATTGTCACATGCTTGACTCTGTGTTAATTGTATTTCCCTCAGAAAAAGTAGATTTTCTTAATTACATTTCCCTCCTACCAGCCACATCTTGCCCATATTTTAGGACTCACCACTTTTCACCTTCTTGATTCCTTCCTTTCTTATTTCAGATTTCAAGCCCCCCTTTAACCTTAGTATTCCTTTATTAATTTTGCAATGGTTAAATATATCTTTTATACCACTTTCTGAGGCCTCCCAAGTAGATAATGTTTATCAACAGATTAGAATATGGTCTAAGAGACTGGCGGTGTCACTAAAAGACACTAATATAATAATTTTTAAAAAATATAATGGTGAATCATTTGCATTATAGTTGGACATTTCTTTCATAAAATTATAACTATACATACTTACTAGTTTGCAAAAGCTTCCCTGAATATTGAGTTCTTCTGACCCCAGCACACTGAATATGATTATTCATCTCTGTTATTCTCAAAATATTATTGTAAAAGTATCTAGGCTATGGATATAAAAATAAACTAAGGAAATTTGATACATGGAATTGAAATTATAAATTAATGGTGCTCAAGGGAAAAAGGAATAATTTGTTATCATGACAGAGATTTAAACGGTATATATTTCCGCTTCCCAAATGTTTTCAGAGTAAGCAGAAATGAGAGAAATTAATATAGTTATTCTGAAGTACAAAAATATCTAAAGCTACATTGAGTTACTGTTTTGAAGTTGTCTGGAATATTATATTCAATTTTGTTTCCTGTGTCCAGTAAAAATTAATAAAGATATACTATAGTTATACAGCAAATAAGTGTAGGTAAAGTGCTTTATTCTTCATGATTCCACGAATAAAATTAAATTTAAAAAAAACTGCTACTAAAATGTATAATTTAGGAATAGTGAGCTGCATTATTTTAAATTTTAAAGTGTTCTCACTCATAAGTGGGTGTTGAACAATGAGAACACAGAGACACAGGGAAGGAAACATAAAACACCAGGATCTCTCAGGAGGTGGGGGCTATGGGAGATATAGCGTTAGGAGAAATACCTAATGTAGATGACAGGGGAATGGATACAGCACAACACCATAGCACATGGTGAAACTACTCTTATTTAATATCATATACAAGTGAAGTAAATTAGGTAAACTAGGATTTTTAATATTAGAACCAGTAGATTTGACACATTGCAGTCCTGGCACTCTAGCCTGGCAACAGAGCAAGTCTCCATCTCAAAAAAAAAAAAGAAAAGAAAAGAAAAGAAATTGTCAGCTGTTTCTGAGACTGTCCCTCAAGCTTCTTTAAAGTTCCTTGAAAATTGTGATAGTTATCTGATGGCATTTTTTACTCACATTTAAACTAAATATAAATAAATATTGCCCCATTTTAAAAAAATTTGTAAAAGAATTTCATTTTTATAAGAATCACTTAAAATGTAGAAAGGATATAACCAAATAAGCTTCTAGTTGTTTGGAAATTTAAATTTATTTGGGCATATCTTATTAACAAAATTTATGTTTCAAAATATTATATATTAAATTATTCAGTTTTTCATTGAATAATTTTGCTTATTAGATTTTTTTTAGGTGATCTTCTCATCTTGTCCTCCCAATATGCAAGTATTACAGGCACGAGCCACTACTCCCAGGCCACTGGGAGTAGATTTTTAAGAATAGAATCAAAATAACATGATATCAAAATATCCATATGTATTCAAGAAATGATTTTTTTTTTATTTTAAAAATATTGACTAATACTTTTGTTTTGAAATCATAGTTTTGGTCTCAGTTATACTAGGTACAGTAGGCTTTTGTTTCTCAATTATTAGGGGATTATCTAATAAATGACATAAAAAATAGAATTCAAATTTATGAAAAACTATACTTCAATGACAATTAAGCTCACATCATTTCCCAAGGTGATTTTAATATTTAAACCTAACATTTATGACTATTAGCATGTAAACTAAATTAGAAATCTAGTAAATTCTAAAACTATTTTTATACTTGACATAAAATAAAACTTTATCAGTTAAATAACAAGTTTTTAAAACTGGATCAGAAACAATCCAAAGAAAGTGAAATAATTATATAAACAACTTCCAGTGTAATATGGCAACTATTTAAAAAATAGCTAGAAGTAGAATTTCCATAATACGTATGAATTCACTGATGTTCATTGATCTTTGAAATTATACTTTTTTTTGTTGTGTTTTTTTGTTTGTTTAAGGCTTAGTTACAATGCTTCTGCAGTAGTGTTGAAAATACTCTGCCTTTCTCAGATAACCTTCTCTCCCCCACTTCGGAGGGGAATCAGGAATTTCAGTTTTCTATTAATGCAAGAAATGCCATATTCTCTCTTCCTATAATACAATCAGACCCTGTCTCTCTATTCCTAAGGTATTATTTGTACTTGTAATTTTGCCATAACCAAAGTGGTTCCTAAGTAGGAAATAAAAAAGACTAAAGAAATTTTCAGTGTAGGTTCAATAATATAAGAACTAGAATTTAAAATAAAGCTCATGGTCAGAGTGAATTATTTGTATTTCTACCAGTTGCTAGTTATTAGTGGTGTAATATCACTGATTTTATGTTAAATAACTGAAGCCTTTTCATCTTCATTTTGTTACTGTCATCTTAGGAGTCCTGAAGATTATACTAAACCTTTATTCAAATCCATGTTGCCAGCAGAAAACATAATTTTTCTATCTTTGCATTTCTGACAACGTGCCTGATAGATATACGGTGCAAAAGAAACATTTGTTAACTAAATGACGGATTTAATAAACAAGTGAATAATTGGAATTATGATTGAGTTAATAATGAGCACTCAAGGAATATAGAGATTGTGTGGACCCAAAAGAACAAAGAAAATAGGACCATCCCTAGGGCGTCCATTAGGTCTTTTCTCAAAATTCTCCACAGTTGTAACTTAGTTTCCATGCCTAGCAGCAGGCCATCAGTAGCTACAGATGTACAATTTCACTTAAAGAAACTCCTCAATACTTGCATTTTTCTTTTTTTTTTTGAGAGACAGTTTCATTATTGTTGCCCAGGCTGGAGTGCAGTGGTTCGATCTCTGCTCATTGCTACCTCCACCTCCTGGGTTCAAGTGATTCTCCTGCCTCAGTCTCCGAAGTAGCTGGGATTACAGGCACCCACCACCACACCCAGCTATTTTTGTATTTTTAGTAGAAACAGGGTTTCACCATGTTGGTCAGACTAGTCTTGGGCTCCAGACCTCAAATTATCTGCCTGCCTCAGCCTCCTAAAGTGCTGAGATTACAGGCATGAGCCACCACACCTGGCTGTATTTTTCTTTAGTAAGTTTATTAGCAAACTAGGATTCTGTTTGTAGATTTTTTGAGATACAATACTTCACCTATTACCTATTTTTATTTGTTCTATTCCCTAGCTTACTAAAGAGCAGTCTCTAAAGAACAGGAGCTTATTCATCATGTTGCTGCTGTTGCTTGACTGTTACTAACTTTAATAAATGTCTTGGGAGTTGCACTGCAATAGGCTTATCACCAAATCTTACTAATTAATTTTTAGGTAAATTATTAGTCATAAAGGAACGAAATCTTGGATATGGAAATAAATTTATAAAGTGTATTACTAAAAAAGAAAAACCTCGATTTGCATTTATGTTTTTTTCCCTCACTCATGAACATAATAAGTATACTTATATATTCTAGTAAAAAATACAGTAGCTTTAAATTTTATGTTGAACATCAGAAAAAAATGTATTTTGTTGACTTAGTAATTTTTATGGATAAATAATTCTATGGTCACTGACCAAAATTACTGGATTAAAATAGCTACTTACAATCCAAAGTCCATCATACTGCACTTGTTGATGGAAAATACTGCATTCATTTGCCCACCAATCAATGCAGTTTGGATTAGTGAAATCAGGGTATACTGTTAATCCTGGCCATACCTAGAAGAATAGATCATTCACATATATACATAAATAAATGGAAAAATAAATAAGTGAAATTTCAAATTAATAAAGTTGAGAATAGCAAAAGGTGTTAAAGTTATCCTTCTTTAGGTGTATACGACTCATATTATCTAAATTTACAAGAATATCATGACTAGTTTAAAACGCATTTAAAGATGAGTAGTAAAAAAACACGAAATCACAAAGCATTTAGGAAGAAAAAATCAGAACATGGCATAAGGCTGCTATTTTGACTGCAACTAAATTTGTTTCTGAGCATCACAATAGGTTAGCTTAATAAATAAACAATGAATATCCTATATATTTTATATCCCGTAAAAGAAAGCACATTCCAATTCATTTCTAAAGGTGTATGCCTCCAAACAATTTTTTAAAAATTCTCTAATGTTTATTTTTTATGAATAAACATGAATATGACACATACTGGGCACTATTTCAAGTACTTGCATAATTACTAACATATAATCTTTATTAGAGTTTTTGAAAGCAGGTACTATTTTTATCCCCAGTTTACAGATGAGGTAGGTACTGTAATTAAAATCATTTTTGCAGATTAGTGATGCACGAAGAAGTTCAATAAGTTGCTTAAAGTCAAACCACTAATGACAGGTACAGCAGGAATTTAAACCCAAACAATCTTACACCTGAGTCCATGCTGTTAAACACTATGTGTATTATGCTGTCTTTTTCTAATTTATGCTTCTTGAAATTATTTTACATTATTTTAGTTATTATTTAGAATAATGACATTAGGCAAGAAGAATTTAATTTCAGATAAACTGAGCTAAATTATATTGTTTTGTATTCAAATGTTTCAAATTGACTACCTGATCTGTCCATAAGCAACAAAGTTGGTATTAACGTATATCATGTGAAATATTAATTAAGGGAAGAAAAATGTGTGGGTTTTCTTTTTTACAGAAGGAGCTCATAATTATTTAAAAGACTTTCACCAGAAATTTTAAGTTTGATGACTGTGATAAGAAAGGAGCTTACAGCAGAGAGATGGAGCAAGATGGCTGCAAAGAGCCTCCAGTGGCCATTGTCCCTGCAGAAGTACCCAAATGAACAACTACCCACAGACAAAAAAAGTACCTTCCTAAGAACCAAATACAGGTGAACAATCACAGGACCTGGTTTTAGCATATCAAAGGAAGAGTCATTGAAGACGGTAGGAAAGAGAGTCTTGGACTGCATGCACCACCCCGCTCACATTCCTCAACAGTGGCCATGGTGCATGGAGAAAGAATCTGTGCATATTGGGAAGGGAGAGGAAAGTGATTGTGGTCTTTTGCATTGGAACTCACTGCTGGCCTGCTACAGCGGAAAGTATGAGGAGCAGAAATCAGCTGACACCCATAGAAGGAGCATTTAGAACAGCCCTAGCCATAGGCAAACCGTTCTTCCCACCAGTCGGAACTGAAGTTGCACACCCATAGAAGGAGCATTTAGAACAGCCCTAGCCATAGGCAAACCGTTCTTCCCACCAGTCGGAACTGAAGTTGCAGCAAGCCCCACTACTGTGATCTAAATTGCTCTGAGGTCCTAATTAACTGGAAAGGCTGTCTAGGCCACATGGACCACAATTCCCTGGGTAAATCCTTGTGCTGTGCTGGGCTCAGAGCCAGTGCACTTGGGGTATACACAACCAAAAGAGATACCAGCTGGAAAAGCCAAGGAATTGCTTTCAGTACTCCTCCCCCAACCCTTGCAGTGCAGCTCATAGCTCTGGGAGATACTCTTTGACTCTTCTTGAGGAGAAGAGAAGGGAGGGTAATGAGAACTCTGTCTTGCAGCTTGGAAACCAGCTCCGCTGTAGTATAATAGGGCAGCAGGCAGAGTCCGGAGGTCCCCAGCCAAGACCCAACTCCCAGACATTTCGCAATACACTCTGGGCGAGAAGGAAACCCACTGCCTTGAAGGGGTGAAGCCAGCCCTGGCAGAATTCCTCACCTGCTAACTAAAGAGCCTCTGTGCCCTGAATAATCGGGAGTGGTAGCCAGGCTGTACTCAATATGGGCCTTGGGTGAGAATCAGGCCTATGGGGTCCTCAAGTGTGACCCAGCACTTTCCCAGCTATGGTAGCTGTGGGGAGAGACCCTGCTGCTTACGGAAAGGAGAAGGAAGGGTAAAGGGAACTTTGTCTTGCAGCTTGAGTATCAGCTCAGCCACAGTGAGATAGAACAGCAGGTGGACTCCTACTGCCCCCAGTGTCAGGCCTTGGCTCCTGGAAGGCATTTTTGCACCTGCCTTGGGCCAGAGAAGAGACAACTGAGCTAAAGGGAGACATATGGGCCTGGCAGTATTCACCACAAGCTGACAATATAGCCCTTGGTCCTTTAGTGAATATCAGCTGTAGCCATCAGTGTTTGTCCTAAAACTGGGGTGGTGGTGGCCACATGGAGAGACTCTTCTGCCTAAGAAAAAGGGAAGTAAGAGAGGGAAAGACTTTGTCTCAGGGATTGAGTGCTAGCCACTTCATCTGCAGTAGAACAGAGCACCAGGTAAATGACTAAGTTTCCCAACGCCAGGCCCTGGCTCCCAGAGGGCATCTCTGCACTTGCCTGGGGGCCTTGTTAGAACTTCCACACTGAAGGGAAAGAAACAAGCCTGGCTGGATTTGCCAACTATCCATTGTAAAGTCCTTGTGCCTTGAGTGAGCATAAGCAGTAGCCAGATAGTGATCACTGTGGGTCTTGAATAAGATCTATTGCTATGGCGGCTTCAGGTCTCACCCAGCACAGTCCCAGTGGTGGTGGCCACAGGGGTGCTTGCATCACTCCTTGCCTAACTCCAAACAGCTTAACACAGAGACAGAGAAATAGTAATGATCAGAGAAGTAATAAATGAAATTGAAGAAAAAGGTACAGATTATCAATGAAATGAAAAGTTGGTTATTTGTAAATAAAATCAACTAACCTTTAGCTGGACTAAGATAAAAAGCAAGGCCAAAATAAATAAAATCAGTGATTAAAAAAGAGACATTATGACAGATAACAAAGAAATGCCAATAGTTTTAGAGGCTGCCATGAGCAGCTATATGCCAATAAATTGAAAAACCGAGAAGAAATGCATGAATTCCTAAACACCTACAATCTACTAAGATCAAACCATGTAGTTTGATCTTCTTATACGAAGTCAAACCTTTTGCATGACTTCTTATGAGAACTGTTTTATAGAACCTTGAAATATTTCCTTTGTCTAATATTTTTCTCCACAATTAAAATATAAAATTCAGACTTGAAAGCAGACATATACACACACATGCACACACACACGCATATCCACAGAAACTTTGTTTCAGAGAAGAAAATTTGAGCAATACAATATTAGTGAATATAATGTTTTACCTCTCCAATAATTGGTGTTGTTCCATCTGACTCATTTACCCACACCTTTTGTGCATTTCCCCTCGCGTAGGTGGCATATGTTGCTCCATTGGCACGTTCACCTATGGAAATTGCAGGGTCCTAACAATAGAAAGAAGAAACTATCTAAAATCTACTAACTTACACATGAATAAAAACTAAAAATGTGTTAATGTATAATTGATCATTACCAAGATGATGACATATTTCTGTCCATGGTCATGCAAATCTTGAACAAATTCAGGGAGTCCTTGAAATGCAACTTCATCATAAGTAAAGTCTTTCTTGTCTTCCATGTAGTCAATATCAGTGACCTGTGTATCCTGAAGGTTAGCAGATTGCATTTCAATACATAGTACTAAAAGAGCTCTCTAATCAGATCAATTTTTAATTCTAATGCATGTCTGTTATAAACATAACCCTTTAAAAACAAATGAATGTCCATCCTTTTCATTTCACTAAAGAAGCAATCATATTGTTTGTAAAACAGGTTTTTCTAATTATTAAGTACAAAAACATTAAGTGATTATTCATATTTTTTCAGTGATATGATTAGATATGCATTGTTTTTATATTTGTGCATTTCATTGTAAAAAATAAAAAATTTATGTATTTCAAAAATTATTTAAAAATATATAGATTCTAAAATTACGGTCTATTTTAGAAACTAAATATGATTGTTTACAGCGAAATATGTATTCTGTTCCAGTATAACTAACAATCAGTTCTTCAAAAGCATATAGTTGTACTTTCAGGAGGCAAGAGCATTACGTATGAGATAAAATATACTTTACAATTAAAAGGCAGCCTTGTAATAATATTATATAATATATATATAGAAGATAATCCTGACAATTTCCTATGGTTATTATTATGCGACAATAACTTGATACGTATTTCCACAAACCCTTCATTCTACTTACAAATGGTATGCCGGCTTCCCGGTTTCTCCTTACCACTTCTTTCACTACATCTAATGACTTATAATTCCAGCGACTTAGTTGGAATCCAAGACTCCAATATGCTGGCATTGCTGGTAGTCCAACAAGCTTGAAGTAAACGGGCATGTAATTAGTTTGAATAGAAAGAAATACATTTAGCATTGATAATTGGAGTTAATGTCCCCCTTATTTTGTTATATCCCTAATATTCATTTAGGTTTACATAAGTTAAACAAAAATTTAATGTTACCTGGATTCCAAGTAATTTCCTATTCTATTTGAATGTGATATGAAACTCTTAACAAGTTTATGTCTTGCATTTCATGTTTTAGTTGCGTTTAAAAATTAGAAAGTGCAACATAACAGAAAGTAGCATTTGCCAAGCTATGTTTTGTCCATAATAGAAAGTTAAATAAGAGAATACATGAACAGCAAACAAAGAAAAAAGATAAAAGGGAAAATTTCCCACCACGCTCCTATTTTCTATAATAAGTCATCGTATAATGAAAACAGAAAAGACGTTTAAAAGTACAAAATTTCTGTTTCCTTACATTTTGGCAGTTGTTTATCTCCTGGTTTTCAAAAATGTTAATAAAATATACATTCTACAATGCTCCCTCCCCACCCAGTCACTGCGTAGGCTGTTTTCTTATTCACATACAGTGCCTCGGCTTTGTTTCTTACTCCTGGGGACAAATGAATCACCATCCTTTCCTCTTTCTGTAGTGGCCCAAGCAAACTCAGTGCAAGAGAGTATCAGTGTCTCGTTACAACAGATGATATAATTTTGCACATGGAAATTTGGATGTAACTGATGTTAATTTCTTTCACTAAAAAGTGAGTTTTAAGTTATATAAGACATATTAATACTTGGCATAATTGGTTTTTTTTTTGGTTTAGGCTTTCATATATACACATTGGATACATTACTTCTCCATGTCTTATATCTAAAAAACTACTATGTAAAAATAAAAAAGAAATTAATTACTCATGTTGGGTTATTGTTTTCTATTCAAGTGAAGTACCAAACATTTCAAACTTGATATCAAAGTAAGCTCTCAAAAATTAGTATGTTTAAAGTGTTCTCCTGAATACCATATGTTAAAAATAATTCTTTAAAGATTTAGACATGCAATTGAAATTTCTTCTCATATATGTGTGAGAATCAACATACCTGTTTACATAAATTTCTTCTCATGTATGTGTGGTGAATCAACATATAGGTAATAATACTGATTTTGAAATAATTTGACATTCTACTGACTTTACTCAACATGTGTGAGACAGCTATGACAACTGATGTTTGACAATTGGAATGTCAAAGAATATTGTTTCTCCCTTTTGTTCATGTGATAACCACACACAAAGTCTATATGTAGGCCAGCCTAGAACTGTAATTATGATTTTATTTTATAGAGACTGTAAATGTTGTGGGCTTCTCTTCTAAATTTCACATTTATAAATAGAAATTTGGGAATGATTAGACATTGTAAATTATTAAACTGCTTAAAACCTTAGCTACTCTCATTCAGATTTCTGGACCCTAATTTAAAAAGTTTTTTTATAGTAATCACTTCTCCTTTGAGATCATTTTTGCAAATAGGAATTATATGTCAAAAGGTGTATTAAGAAAATGCGATATTTTAATAGGCATAATACTTGAAATTTATACCAATGAAAATAATTTTATTTTCCATGACAACACCATTGTAACAGTTAGAAGAGAGAAATTACATGGAAGTTTTAGAATCATCTTCAGTGTAAGTCCTGGATTCCCCACCTCTTTAAAGCCCATCTTGGGCTCAGGAATACAAGATGTTATTTCATATGTAAATAACAGCTGCTTAGATAGTAACTTGAGATGTGTTTCAGGCTAGGTTTCAAACTGGACCCTCTTTAGGCCAAAAGACAAGAGCCAATTTTCCTGGAGTTTACCTGCTATGAATTTATAGGACAAATCATCAGTCTTCTCACAACTCAGCTACCTCTAGGATTTTAATCAAAGAAATATATGACTTACACATTTATTGCTTATTCTCGGTGTTAAATAAGATTGTTCGTTTTGCTTTATTCCATCAAATAAAGTCATGAGAAGTAAATATTTAATATGCAACATCTCAATGAAATTCACCTCTTGAAGTCAACTGCCTAGAACTAACAATTATTTGGAATTCAGACACATAGACACTTGAGCAGACATAGAGTTCACTGTACAAAGGAAAAAATGAAAACCAGCCAGCTGCATCTTGATAGATTTTCAAAAACATTTAGCTAAGAGTCCGCTAATATGTAAAATAAAGTCATCTAAATATGTGGACATATTAGATGAAATAAAAGTATGCAGAAAAAAATATAAAATAGATGAAACATACCTGTTGATACTGTTGAACTACTTGTTCTGGCGTATCTCCCAGAAAGATGTAAAAATCCAGAATGCCACCAGTAACTCTGTATGTTACTATTGGAGTGGGCTGGATAAAAATCTCTACAAAATAAAATTGGGAAGCTTATTTGTAAACAGTGAAAGTGTTCATAGTAATTAGTTATAAAGTCCATTTTAATTAATTTGTATTAACTATATTATTTTACATTATTTTTGAATAATTAAGAAATAATAAAACATTAAATGTAGGAATAACATAGGAAAAAAGTAAAATGCCATCATGTCTGAGGCTTATAATGAAATGTCCCAGCTATTTTCTTTCACAGATGGTGGCAAAATCTCCCCTGGATATTGTCTTGCAAAGGGTTAGTTGCAAAGGATTAGTTTTCTGACAACAAAAAGATTTCTCTCTGAAACTGCATTTTTAATTAGTCATTTACATTGAAGATTCTCTGAAAGATCATATTATCACATACTAATTTCTAAAAGAGAAAGTGTCAAAAGTTTTAACTTTCCTAAATGTAAGACACAGTGAATGGATAACCATGTAACAAACTGATCCTGCTGAAATGTGATTAATTTCTTTAACTTTTTATCACCAATTCGCCTATCAAAAAGATATTGAACTCATAATATTAAAAAATAAAAGACTACATTATATGAATTATAATAAACTAAAAAATTACTCTTCCTTCTATTTCCATAGACATCCTTGTTTTCATTTATCCTGGCATGTTTACTTATCTTGACAAATGAGGTTGTGGGAATGAAAATACCCATTGGCATAGATGTGTTTCAGTGTTCCTCTGAAAGGAAAACAGAGGACCGGAATGCCACAACATGGCATACTCTCCCCAAAATCCCAAAATGGATGCACTGGTATGCAAAAATTGATTGTCTCTTTAATTTCAAAATCTACTTACAATAATTTCACGTTAATATTAACTATGAATTAGTATACATCTCATACAACATGCGTGATTGAAATAAAAAGAACAGTTAAAACATTTCAAGTGAAATCTTTAAATAGATTATTAAATAAATTATTCTTACCCATTGCATTGCTATTCATTAAAAACACACCAAATGACTTTCCAGATGAATCTTCAATACACATAAAAAATGTTTGATGCCCATATAAATTGTTATTATTCTATAAGGCAAGAATTTGAAAATAAAACTTTTAAATATATTTAAAACAAAACACTTATATATTTTATATGCTCTTTGTGAATTAATTTGTTTCTATAATTTACTTCCGTGTTTCTATACTAATCGTCTTCACTATACGTAACAATGAAACATTGTAGGTAGAAGAAAAACCTTCAAACTTTTAAACATTATTAACATCATTGCAATGTCTAAAATATATAACGTATACACTATACTATTAATATATTAACTTAACTGTCCTATTTTATTATAATTACATTAGTTTTAATAACTTATGCCAAGGTGGGTAGATCACAATCTAGACCATCCTGGCTAAAAAGGTGACATCCTGACATTCTGTTTCTACTAAAAATACAAAAAAATTAGCTGAGTGTGGTGGTGAGCACCTGTAATCCCAGCTACTAGGGAAGCTGAGGAAGAACTGCTTGAACTCAGGAGGCAGAAGTTGCTGTGAGATAGGAGTGCACCACTGCACTCCAACCTGCATGGCAGAGTGAGACACCGTCTCAAAATTAAAAATAAATAAATAATAATAAAATAATTAATTGATGATAAGGTAATGGCATAGTTATCAATTAGGCCCTATGTATGCCCAAGGTACTGCAAGAGCTTCCAAAATGATATGTACCCTCATAAAAATTTACATTGGCTAGCAATGGCTAGTCAATGATCGATATAAGTACAAGGGTGAGTGAAAAAGGAATAATAAAATATGATCATGAAATTCAAAATAAAACATTTATAGACTGGAAATCCTGTGCAAACGTTCACAAATTCTGTTAGTCCCGGAGTCAATTTATAATCAATCAATTGTCACTTCCAAGCTAAACAAGCTTCTGGATAGGTATCCGTGACATTCAATGGTTTAGTTGATCAGTTAAAATAAATGATGGTTTCAAATATGCTAAGATTATCATCTGCTGCAATATAATGATTTTATTTGTAACAAGAAAGATAGTTTCTTACATCACCAGGAAGTTGATCTCGAGTAAAAATTGGCCATGTTTTCCAGTATAAATCATGACGAAATCTCTTATGAACCTGTTCCCCAATACCGTACATATATTCACTGGGAAGACGGGTTGAGATCTGTAAGTACTGGTCAGAGTACACTAAGGGACCAATGCTGGTGTCAAACCTGCAAGAAAAGAAATTTTAAAACAATCTAAATATATATACACACATACACACACACATATGTGTGTGTATGTGTGTGTGTATGTGTGTATAATGTTCTACCACATACAGGTTTATGTTAACATCATCCAAAATATTTCATTTTCAACATGCCAGTGGTTAGCTTTGGTCACTTCTTAGAAACACACAAATTACCCCACAGAAAGACTTTCTTCACTGCATCAACACAATTTTGCCAATATTTTTCGCATCCGTTTCTTCCTTTACTTGTCATCACAAGTTTAAAGCATAACTATCATTTTCAATTGCGTTTCACAGATGACACAAACTGGGAAAATTAATTGAAGTTTTCGAGAGTCACAAACTGGTAGGCAAAAGAGCCAAGTTTCAAACCCAATTCTACTTGCTCTGGGGACTGTATTTTAAATTGCAATATTTTACTGGCTTTCACACTTAAGTTTGAAAGCAATTTTTTCCCTAAAAAAATTTTTATGTTTCATGCAGATCAAATATTTACTACAAGAAATGCTAAATGACGTTTAAGATTTTTATGTTTCTATTTTGCTGATGAGTAATAATTGTATATACAGTCAGCCCTCATATCTGTGAGTTCTGCATTCATGGATTGAACCAATCAGGGATGGAACATACTTGAGGAAAAAAAAGAAAAAGAATGGTACATCTATGCTGAATATATACAGGTTTTTTTCTTCTTGTCATTCTTCACTAACAATATAGTATAATAACTCTTTACATAGAATTTACATTGTATTAGTTATTATAAGTAATCTAGAAATGATTTAAATATACGAGAAGATGTGCCCAGGTTACAGGCAAATACTACAAAATTTTATATAAGGAACTTGAGCATCCATGGATTTTGGTATACTCAATGGGGGAGCAGGGGTTGTCCTGAAAGCAATCTCCCACGGATAGTGAGGGAGGTCTGTATAAACAGGATACAATGTGACGTTTTGATGTACATCATTTAATGATGAAATAAAACTAATTAACATATCCATCACACCATGTACGTTTTACTGCAAACATTTAGAATTTATAGTAGTCTGTTAGCCATTTTGAAATATACATTGTTATTACTTTATTATTAACACATTAATTTGTCTCAAAAACATTGCTTCTGTCTAATCCTTTGACCAACATCTCCACCTTCTCCTCCACTCCCAGCATCTGGAAACCATAATTCTTTCTGCTCCTATAATTTCAACATTTTTCAGATTCCACATATAAGGGAGATCATACAGTATTTGTCTTTTTGTGCTTGGCTTATTTCACATAGCATTGAATATTTTTATGATTTAACACAAAGTCATTAACAAAAGTACTAGAATACATTTAAAAAGAGAAATTGCTGAGATTTAATCTTGACAATTGCTTTTTTAACGTTCCTTGGGGATACAAGAGCATTTATCTTGAAACCATTCATAGGAAATTACTAAATCTCTGGCATTGACACCCCCATACAATCACAATGAGGGTGTTCAGCCTATATTGAAATATATATATATATATATATATATATATATATATAATTTTAATATTAACATGGGAACTACTCCTCTTTGAATAGTAACTGTTTGATTCTACAAATTGGCAACAGAATACAATAAATATGGGGGAAAAGACACAAGAGGAGTTCTAGGTATGTACAAATATATGCAAGTCTAGAGTTGTTTTAGTGATGCTCTCCACCTTCATCTTTGTTTGACCTTCATTTGTAGATTATAATTTATGTTCCAGCATTTTTCATCCACAAGAAACCAAACACCTTTATCACAGTAATCTTTACAAGTTATCCACCTACCCTCTTTTGGGAGGAAATTTATTCCTTCTGAAAATGCCTTGAAATTAAGACCTTTCAATTCTATAATAACAGAATAAACTTATATAAATGTAAAATAATATACTTACAAAATTCTGCCATTGCTTTTCCTAATAACTTTGATGCTAAATGGGTTTTCTGTAACGCTCACATCATACAATGTGTCAGAAACTGCGGGTCCAGTAAACTCTTTTACATACTGATGAGGAACTTCATATCTTTTATTATTTGGATCAGTAATCTGTAAAGATTTAAGCAAGTTAGCATTACTTGATTCTAAACTATTATTAAATATTCCAATTCTGAATTATTAAATGCTAGTTCCAAATAAAAAAAATACATTCATTAGTTTTATAGAAGAACTATTAATCTATTCAGAACCTTAATTTTAACATTGTTGAATGGCTATGCACACATAAAGTGTATAAACTTTTAAGAAATACATAGAATTAGTGGGTTATGAAGTATTATGTATAAAATTATGTACAAATTTTTATTGACTGATGTGAAAATGACAGTATTACCAAATATTGATTTTTGAATACTAGACCTTTGTGAATTTAATCATTCTCAGTGCTTTTCAGTGTTCAGGTCCTTATATACTTCCATAAAGATAAGAAATTTTGTTTAAAAAACATTTAAAGGAACTAGAAAGAAGCACTGAAATAAAGCTGAAGCACTGAAAAAAAAAATAGTTCCCATGAAATTGTTGCTAAAAAGGTGATATACAAATAATTTGGTGCTAGTTTTACTTTCAAATTCAAAATATTCATACTAGAAAACCACTTACAAAAAAAGCAAGGATTATAGTTTTTAAAATCATGAATAAAATTGATAATCATTGAAAGATAGAATGTTGCATGTATACAACACTAACAATTTTCACAAATTAAATTTTAGATTAATCTATCATAGCCTGTAGTTTAAACAATAAAAAATTTTAAACACTTCTTGAGAATGTTTATTTTCTTCATGGCACTGAGCTAAATGTTTTACATGAACTATATTATTTTAGTTCTCCAAAAATAAGTGCAGAACAAACTATTATTATTTGCATGTTATATTTGTGTAAACAAGCTGAAAGAAGTGCAGTTTAATTAATCCTTAATATCGGAATAAATATTTCTCAATAGAGAAAATGTATTTGTAGGGTGAAAAGTGTGTTTATCAGATGCCTTTTGTTATTTAACTTTCTTTGGAAACCTTAAAAAACAAACCTTGAACCGGAAACGATTTGGTGTCTGATTTTGAGTTGTGAAGTAAACACTGCCAATGTCATTTCCAAATAGTGTAGGTGAAGGTATCCTTTTTAATGTAGCTTGAAGTCCTTAAAGAATAAAAAAAACTGCCATGTGTGACTTGATTTATATATGTTAACAATTATTAAATATATTTATCTTATTGTACTTACCACAAATTAGTACTTTTTAAATTTGTTGCAACCATGCAAAAAAGAAATCCTTGATATAGCCAATGTGAACATTCCCATGAACACATTTCTTATTTGATCATGTTTAAGATATTTTTCCAAAGTGAAATTTAATACACGTTTTTGCTCCTCTTAGAATACATCATATTGATAGAGCACTTCTTACCAAGATCTGTTTGTGAAATTCCTTCACTATTATAACCATGATTATCTACGAAGAAGCACCAAGGAATAAGAGAGTCGTTCCACGGCTTCCAGCAGCAGCCTCTCTGTTTACAAGTTTCCTGATAAAATATTTTTTAAAGGAATTATATGATTAGTACTATTATCAGGTGTTCCAGTCTCTATTTTTTCAATTAATAAATGTTTTAAAACAATCTATTTTTTTCGAATTTAATATGCCAAATGGGATTCGCCCTTTTGTTTCTTTCATCTGGAAGAAATGTATTTAATAAATTGAATTAATTACACAGTATCAGAAATTTACGATATGAAATGTGATTACTAAATTATGTATCTATACAAATTTTTGTAAGCTCAACTATTTTAAGGCAACCTGCTCTCTAGATAATTATAATCTATTCTGTTGTCATGGTATTGATATAGAAGAACTGAATTATTTATTTCATACTAATTTTGTATCAAGCTGAAGTTTAAACTAGGAGAATGAAAATATGGCCGTGAATTTAAGCCCACTTAAAATGTGTAAGGGATTTAGTTCTACCTACTTACTAGTTCAATACTTAATTATTTAAACTATCTTAACTAGTTTATGTCCCAGGTACCACAAGTAGTTGCTGCAATTGCATTCAATTAATAAAGCAAACTACTGAATTCTCAGTAATTTTATTATCTATTCGGAAATACTATGTGAAGTGAAAGAAAAATCACAAATGTCTATATAAATATATAATTTAGCAAAATAATGATTCTGTGCATCTTAGTATGTAAATTTAATAGTGTGGCACACTTTCATAATTTGAAAACTTGTAGGATTTTTCCCTTTGCTTACTTTCCATGAAAATAATTTTTTAAAAGTGTTCATTTTAATCAGCTGAAAGTATGCAATAACCTTTCTCTTATTTTCTCCTCAAATTAAAATGGCATCAGATACAGACACACACACACAAACATATATAATATATATAATATGTATACTATATATTTATACATTTTATATATATTTAAATAGATAAGTATATGGAATATATGTATATATATTTTATATATAATAAATATACATTTATTTTTATGTATAATAAATATACATATAATTATATAAAATATATATAAAATCTGTCTACACACCATATATATATATATATATATATGTATATATTTATGCTCAAACACACATGCCGACAAATACATTGCAAATTGGGATACAATTGAATCTTATTCTGGTCAGGCAATTTTATCTCCAGTTATCTAACCTATAGAAATACTCCTAGCAATACAAAGAGACAACTGTACAAAAATATTATTGACAGCATTCTCTATGAAGTATTTTTATATAAAAGTTAAAGACATTTATATAAAAAGATAAAGGTGCTCAGTTTAAAAAATAAAAGAAATAAGCACACCAATCACAATTTAAATAATTAAAAATATATAGTAAAATAGGCTTATTTTAATTTCCTCAAAATATACCATATTCTTATGTCTTTCATAACAACCATGGAAAAGGTGACTTAAAGCAACAAAAATTTACTCTCACCATACTGGAGTCTACAAGTCCTAACTCAAGGTGTCAGCAGACCCATGCTGCCTCCAAATGCTCCATGAAACAATTCTCCCTCGTCTCTTTCTAGCTTCTGGTGGCTCCTGGCAATCCTTGACAGTCCTTGGCTTATAGGTGCATTTTTCCAATATCTACTTCCATTTCACATGGCTTTTTCTCCCTGTCTGTCTCTGTGTGTGGTTCCTTCCTCTTATAAGGATATTAGTCATTTGACCCAGGGCCCAGCTTAATTCAGTAGGACTGCATGTTAACTAATTGCTTCTGTAAAACTGTATTTCCAAATAAGTTCATATTCTGTGACTCCAAGTAGATACCAATTTTTGCAAAACATTATTTAACCTATTACATATACACAACAATGTTAATTAAAAATGTATATCCCTGTTGTTGCTTTTAATTTATTAGTAATTTTAGTTTATCTTGTGAAGATTTTGATAGTTGTTATTTATGTTTAGTTGTTCTTCCTATTTTTCAGGGTTTTAGGCATTTTCCTCATTATTTTTAATTTCTCATCTAACTGTAGTTTTCTTTTTGCTTTATTTGACAGTTAAACTCTAGTAAATAAAAGTATAATATATTTATCATATTTTAATATATTTTTATTATATGTATGTACATACAATTATGTGATTATATATAATTAAATGTAATAATTTTATATATAATAATATATAATGTGTATACAACATATAGACATGTTTATTCATTGGATTCTGCCCCTGAAATTAATATGTTGAAGCTCTAACCCCCAATGTGAATGAATTTGGAGATAGGTGCTTGCATGGGTTAATTAAGTTTAAATAAGGTCATAAGGATGGGACCCTAATTTATTAGGACCGGTGTCCTTATAAGAAGAGGAAAAGACACCAAAGATCTCTTTCTCTCTGTGCATAGGGAGGATATGCTACCTGAGGACAAAATGAGAAGGCAGCTGTCTAGAAGTCAGAAAGAGAGGCCTCAGTAGAAACCAACCTTGATGACACCTTGATCTTGGATTCTAGCCTCCAAAAACTGTGAGAAAATAACGTCATTGTTGAAGCTACTCATTCTGCGGAATTTTGTTATGGCAGTCTGAGCTACTGCATTTTTCATGGAATTGTGGCTGTTTCCTAGGTAACCATTTGATTATTCTATATTTTCTTATCATTGCTCAATAAGTAAACATACCCTTTCTAATATACAATAAGTTATTTCTACAGTAAGTTTAATATAACAAATTTTCAAATATTTAACATTCATGATCTATCCTCATGTACATGAAAACTCAAGAGAAATCTTTTTTAAAAATTAAGAAAATTTAAGGACATTTTTAGAAAATCATTACTTTAAACAACTTCAATATCTACCACTGCATTTGGAACAAATATTTAGTCAGACAGCATGCTTCTCATACTTAAAAACGTTAAGTATATACATTTAAGGTGATAAATAATTGATATAGTTGGTCACTTAAGATAGTAGAAAATTAACATTTGAAGTATTTTAAAGAATCTTTAAGGTATTTAATGAAAAGCATTTTTAACATTATATAGCTCTAAATAACAACAGGAACAAAAACCCTGAGTGACAAAGTTTGAATAAAAATGGTCTTTGAAAACTGTAACACCCCCTAAAGCAGAAAAAGGCAAATATTTAGGCCCTTTTCTAAATTCAGGTAGATTTTATTTTTCATTCATTTATTACTTACTTTTTAAATCCATTTCGTATAATAGAAAAATACTACCTTGAAAATTCATCCAATTAGAGAAAATTATGACATGCTACTTAATGAACTGTGGCTACTGAGTTCGTGAAACATGAGCTCACATTGAACATTGCATGCTACAGTTCTAATTCCAGTTTTGCCTCTAAACTAGCAAAGTGACACTGGACTATTCCTTTAGCCTTGAAAAAACACTCTAAGCTTCCATATAAGTCCAAAACTTCATAAATAAAATATCATTTAAATGATACTCTTTTAAAAATCATTTTGTTAAGTTCCATTTTTCCTAGTTAAAAATGTCAGAAATAAATTCATTTGAGATATATGAAGTTAAACTTTTAAAACTATAAGTTGTCTTTTCATAAATAACAAACATAAGCATGTTTCTGAAGTTTAACCTGTTTACTTCACAAGTATAATTTATTTCACATTGAAAACATTCTGCAGCAATCTAACAGTTTAGGTTTATACTAAAGGCTAATTGTCGGCAATAAAACTAAACCATTGACTTTCCAATGTTGTTTCCCTATAAAACCTTCAAAACCCATATTGTTCCTAATAGAATTCTATGTTGAGCTTCACTTCTTAAGAATAAGGTTAGGCAAAGAGAATATCTGGCCACTGTCCTCAGTGTATCACAGTAAATACTATGTTATTTAGCTCTTCTATTAGTGGCTAAGCCATAGGACCTTTTCTTTGTTAACCTAAGGAAAATCTCATCTATTTCCAGTTTTTTTGTGTGGAAAATAATTAAGAAATTATATGCTAACTAAGATGTAGGAAACATAGGATAGGGACAAATTAAATTTTACAGTTTATTCAGTCATTTTTTGTGTGGTAAAGGGGAGTGGAGAAGGTGAAATTTATATTTGCATATCATATTTGCAAATGCAAATATTTGAAAAATGTCAACATATAATAGTCAGTCCTCTGCATCTGTGGATGAAGCAAACTGTGGATCAGAAATATTTCAAGGAACCAAAAAAAAAATCAATACAATGATAAAAATAATGTAAATAAAAAGCAATAGAGTATAATAATTATATGCATAGCATTTACATGACATTAGATTTATAAATACTCTACAGATGATTTAAAGTATACAGAAGAATGTGCACAAGTTATATGCAAATACTATATCATTTTATATAAGAGATTTGAACACCTGCAGGAGTCCTGAAACCAATCCCGAAGGAGACCCATGAAGGACAGTACATATACATCCACACCCATTGACTTTTATTCCCTCAGGGGTTTGTTAAGAAAAACAAAGAGTGAGCTTTCTCCATTTTCTCTTCTCCACTTATAATTGCTAAATTAAAAACAAGTAATAATTTTCATAAAATTAGTATCATTTTATTTTCCACAGATACTTTTTAATGTTATCATTACAAATACTCTGTTGGAACATACATACTCTCAAATGTTTCATATTATCAAAGTGTACATTTTTCAAGATAGAGTTGAGATGATAGACTTTCATGAAGATTATAAATTAATAACTTGTTAGACAGGGATGAATATTAACTTGTTAGTTTAAATTGAGCAGAGATAAAGGAAAGCAAGCTCAGTAACTTCTGTTATCTATCATTTTTAATAGAGAGCTATAATAAAAAGATAAATGCAGCCTAACTTATGTCTAGATCTTTAATAAATGAGATTGATTCAATATTGAGCAATTATCTTAATATAATAAGTTATATATTCATTAAAAATATTAAAGACTTTTGTTGCAGACCTCTGTTGGGAATTGTTCTGGAATGCAGTTTATTCTCACATTGATGTTATCATTTAACTCATTTGGACATTTTCCTGAATCAGAAGGATTTGTAGTTGTACGAGCAGTAGCTGGAGTTGAAGTAGAATCACTAATTTCTGGAGGAGGAAAAAACTCAGTAATATAAAACATGACATTAAACTAATTTTCTCAGATTTTCAAGCAGTAAGTGCTTTTGGAAAAAATACACGAATTCATATATAACAAAAAAATTAATTTTCCATGTAAAAAAGACACACAAATTCAAGCCCTAGTCATCGAAAGGAAAAGATCCAATCAGACCTTAAAATTTTGTATTGTAGAATCCTATTAACTGTTTCTTCAGAAATACAAAATATATTAACAAAAGGACTTGGTGTAGATTCAAAAGGTAACAAAACATTCTACTGAATTTACAATTTGTGGTTTATAGCTGAAGAAACAAGATGGAGCAATATTGAGTTCAGAAAGGGTATAGAGAAGGTGGGAAGAAATTAGAGAAGAAAACAATAGGTGGAAATAGGTACTTGCAAGAAAATAATTTGATAGGTATAGCAGAGAAAGCTGGAATGGTAAATACCAACTTCATATAAATAACATTCCAGCAATCAGATTTCATTAAAATCTATTGCTTCATAATACAGTAAGCTCTCAGTTTTTGGAAGAAGGTAAAACAGAAGACTGTTAACAGCAATAGGAAATGCTAACTGTAGTTGGTCTAGAAGATAATGTGTAACAGCCTTTACAGTTCTGACTTGCTCAAGAGAATACTGAAGAAAGAGATTAGTGTTTCATATATACCAACTCTAAATTAGAATTAAAATATTCACAAAAAGATAATTAAACTATTCAAGCCTTTTTTCACCTTTTCTCTACTTTCCTTTCTCATACAACCTCTCTCTCCTTAAAATAAAATCTAGCCACAACAAAGAATATTTGCTAAAATCCGCATTTCCTTTGCAAGTGTGTGGCCAGAGTAAAAACCTAGGTTTTCCCACTAATGAGAAGACTCTCACTGGCAACAGCAGGCATTATTCCACCTTACATTAACAGCTCGATCCCTTTGCCTTTTTGCTCTTGGTCAATTAGCTAGGGAAGGCAATTAATGTGAAAGCACATGGATTCCTTAATTACAAGGCTCGTCGTTGAAAAAACTGGAATATAATGAATAGAAAAAGTTGGAGTAATTGTGTAGCTTACCGTAGATTTTTCTATTAGTGTTTCATCTTACATAGATGATTTTTTAAAACCTGTAACTATTGTGGGGTGAGGTACTCCTAACTTCACAATAATGTAGACATGGTTTTATTGTACTACTTACCATCAACAGCAGGGGTCTTAGTTGCTAAAACAACAATTAGGGCAATAGCAATTACAGTAACTATGACAAAGAGGACAATCAGAGAGATTTCTAATCCACTAAATTTCTTTCTTGCCATCTAAAAAACAGAAAAGAATATGTGTTTAAATGTGAAATATGTAAACATAATAAATCACCATCAATTATTATGTAATTACATACATTTTTTACTACCTACAACGCAGAGTTGCAGACAACACTTACATAATATCCTGAATTAAGCACCCACTCAATAATATCTTAAGCATGTACTTAATAATCTGAAACATATGCTGATATAAAATGTAAGCTACACATGCAATTTCAAGTAAAAGGAATGAATTACTGATGCACATTACAGTAGTACACTCAGATGAAAATATAGATGGAAAAAGGTATCTCCAAGTAGGTGTGTCTTGCCTTCTCATTTAGAGCATTTTGCAAGGCAAAGACTTCCACTTGCACTGTTTCTCAATTCTCACAACAATTCTATGAAGGAAATCGTTATTCAAATTTTACTGATTAAGAACTTCAGGCTTAAGAGAGAATACGTTATACTTCAAAGTTAAAAACTTCAGGTTTTTTTCTTGTACACTCATCTCTCTGATTCTAATATTTCTTTCCACAACAATATTGTTGAAAAAAATATAAATATATATATATATATATATATGTATGATAGAATAGTATATATTTGGGAGTTGCTACTTTATTTAAAAATCTTTGAATTATCACCAAATTCCTCCATCAAACAGCAGTAAATGAACTATAAAACACTTTCATATCAAAAATATATTTTTATTATTAGATGACATTATAATTCTGAGGTAGGATATAGAAGATACCCAAAGGTAGACTAGAAAGAACACATCTCCAATAATTATCTGAAAACAAATTTGTTTATTTTAATTTTGACCACACATATTTTTTACAGTGTATTCCATGATTTTTATGTAAATCTTAATTCAAAGACATAACACCAAAGTAAAACTTAGAATTTCTACAGTAAACGTTTTAATACATTGCTGGGTTTAAAATCAATTTTTTTTTTTTTTTTTTTTTTTTGGTTTTTTTTTTTTTTTTTTTTTTTTTTTTTTTTTTGGTCTCACAATGGTCCCTGTTCTGTGACTATGTCAGTTCAGGTACCCAGTTGTCCCAACCTAAAAACTTCTTTTCCTTTTTCCATATGTTTTCCAATATTCAGCTATTCAATAAGTCCTATGGACTTCATCTTCAAAGTATTTTTAGAATTATACCCTCATTTTTTCCCCAGCACCACAGCATAATTTTTAGAAAATGTGTTGCCTTCATACCTGCTGTTCAATTTCAATCCCTCCCCATCTGCTCTTCTAGGTGAATTCTAATTTATACTCATTTGAAATGCCATGGTGAGTTCCTTACTACTCTGAGGCAGAGTTAATCTAGGCTTTCTCCATTTACCCGACATATTAAATGTCCATTGCAATTATTTATGTGTATGTCAATTTCCTCAATTAGTTAGTTACATTCTTATTAGCAAGAATTGTAAAATAAGTCAGATACTAATAGTGAATAAACAAAAAGTTAATTTTTAGTATAGCTTATAAATGAATATCTGCAGATTAGCATTCATTCTTAGCATATAATTTTCCATTACAGATATGTAAGCTGTTTATTGCCTCAGTAATCTTCAAAGGAAATGAATGTAAACTAAACTTAAAGCAACAGGTAATATATAAAGCTGTTCAAAAAATGAAGTCCAGTTGCTTGACGTTATGTTGAGAAATGACAGTCACATTTAGTGTTCAATTTTAAATAAGTGTAAATCTCTTTCCTTTTTGATAACAAAAGCCTTAAAAAATCCATTTTGACTTGAAACAAACTCTCCTTTGTCTAGAAAAATCAAAACAAATTTTAAAATAATCGCTTAAAATTACTGTGATCAAAAATATGATCTTTGTAATTTTGGATTACAGTAATTTTAAGTAACTCCTCTTGAAAATTATATATTGATACTCTGAATAATTACTATGAAGATGAATAATACCTTATTGTATAATAACTTGATGAATTATCTTTAAAAGATAAGCTAGGAAAAATAAATGTTTTATAAATGTAGCATTCTACTCTATATAGATTATCTTAAAATGTATTTAAGGATATTTTATTAGAATATTCATCTATTTTTCAAAATCTTAATCAATACTTATTTTCTTTCACATAGAGTCATTAAACGAAACTTGCTATTATTCCACCTAAGACTTTCAAAATTTACAGTGAAGAGTTGGCCCCCCCAAAAAAATCCCATATTTAAAAATAATCAGAAATATATTTTCTTGTTTTAGTACAAGGCACTACATATTTTAAATGGCAATTTAAAAATACATGATATTGCTATTTTAACCTAGTGCAGATAGATGGGAATATTGCTAACACAAATTAAGAAAAAAGGTGAATTATAATTTATATTTAAAGAAGTTGGAAACATAAAAATAGAAAAAAGCATATGAGCCATAGACTTACCTTATTTCATAGGTTGTTCTGTTTGCTATGTTGTACCAGAGTTGGATAAGGCTGCCAAAATAGTGATCAAGGAAAGTTGCTTAGGTATATACTGACCTACTCATAAAGCTTTATTGCACCCTCACCACCCTATCAGTATTTAATAAACTTCTGCTCAACATGCGATTGTTAAAAGCCTTAACCTTGAAAGTAGTTTACACAAATGCTTCTCTCTGGGAATCTAAGTTAATTAGTAATTGTACTACCAGGTAGTCTTTGATTTCTCAAAGCTGTGAACTGTTAATAGCTTATGAACGTAAAATTAGTTATCTCTATATTTTTTTCTTTTCAAAATTATATTTCTTTTTTACTTGGATGTTGTTTTAGTAACTATTATATTTCGTTGTGTGCAATTTAGATCCTCACTGGAAGGAGAAACATATTTGAAAGAATCTGTAAAAAAATTTGCAGGATATAACAATGAGAAGATAGTATTTTATAAAAATGAATGATTAAATAAAAATTATTCCCTGTGTCTTGTTTTCGATCCTAAGGTTGAAAAGGTGATAAAATCCTTAAGTATAAAACATGACTGTGCAGATCAGTAATTTAGAGACAAAATCAACATTTTATTTATCTATTTATTTACCATACATAGCATTCATTGAATTATAGAAAAAATCATATTGTAAACCCTTCTCATTTCATATAGTAAAATTTATAAAATTAATTACATGACTGGTTTAAGCTAGCATAATGTTGAAAAGCAATGGATTTGATATAAGAGATTTGAGTATAAACACTGGTTGTACTATGTTCACCTGAGAAACTGGGCAAACTATCTACCTATAAAATCACTAAGAGAATTATATGAGCTAATATTGCTCATTATTTTTACTGTAGATCTACTATCAAAAAGAGAGCCTAATTTGACTCTGAAATTGTTAGAGTCTCAGCTCTGCATGCAATTTGGGCACTACGTTTTCAACAAACTATATATTAAAATAATTTGTTTGCATAAAGTAGAAGAATTAGTTTTTGAAGCAAACACTATGAGTCTAAAAAGAAAATTTTTTAAAATTATGCATGGATTTTTATACGATTCAGTAGCTATATAAGGGAGAACTTTGAGTGTATAAAATCAGTTATATAGCAAGAAGTTTAGAATCATTCCAGAATGAAGTTAATGGGAAGAACTAAGTCCAATGTAATCATATGACTAAAAACTTTCCAGTGATTTACTCTCTATTCATGTGCCACATTATTATGTATGTCTAAAATCTCACTAAATCTACCCCAAGTTCCTAGAATCAATAGGCAAGAAATGCAAGGTCACAGGATATAAGGTGAACATACAAAGGCCAATCATGACCCTACATGATAGAAATGAACAATTGAAAACTGAAACTAAAATACAGATATAGACAGAGATATAAGTTGATAGGTAACTGTATCATCAATTAGAGTAGCACTAAAAATGTTGATGTAAAAGTTATGGATTTTAAAAATGGAGAGATTCATAAACTACAAAATGTGGTATTAAGCTTCCAGTTGGCCACTATTAGATCTACATATAAAATATAATCTAAATCAAAGCTACTGGAAGTAAATATGAACAAGCAGATTGTAAATATTGTATACCAACTTGTGTAACAGCTATATTGATAATTTCCCCAAACTGGAAACAACCAACATGTCTATAAACTCTGGCATATCCATATAATAGCAAACTACTCAGCAATGAAAAGTTATAAACTACTGATTTATGCAACAATATTGATAAATCTTATATTTCAGATCAATTGTTTTCTCTGTAATTTTAGTTCTCTGATAAATTCAAGAGAAATCGTTAATAAATAGCTGGTCTGTCTTTTTATTTCTTCCTTTAAAAGCAGGAGTAAAAATTCTTTCCATTTTTCACATCTTTGAACTGAAATGATAAGCCTCTGTCAAGATGTAATTAGTCCACCTTTACATGTTCCTTAATGTATAGAAATATTTTAAATAACAGCTATTGCTCTCTCCAGTTAAAAATTGTGTGATTTTAAATTTGCACAGCTTCTATTTCAAGTCCTTACCTCCCTGTCTGGTGCGACAAATTGTCCTTTGTAATAAACAAATACTTCTGCCACCCTAGCTGTGGTTCCATCAGTGAACCTCAATCAATAGAATAAGGTGTTGAAAAATTGCTTAGAAAGCAAATTCACACAAAAATCACAAAATAAACATACTCAATTTTAAGAATAAGGAAGTAACATACAGTGTTTTAAAAAGGCTTTTTAACTTAAAGCATATCACTTTTACTTAAAAGCAAATATAAATTCTTAAAATGTCAATTATTAACAATTATAAAATTGTCTAAAAATTTTAAAGCTTTATAAGCAAAATGATTCCCAAATTGGGTTGAAGAGTCAGTAGGCAGGGTAAGTTGTGAACACTGAAAGTGAATCATAACTGGTGATTGACATGTAGTGTAATTAGAACAGATTAATGTTCAACTACTATCTTTATGGAATATGATGTACTTTGTCTTTGAAATGTGCATGACTGAATTATTTCAAACATATGATACTTAAATTAGTTAGATGATGGCAATCAAATATGCACTTTAGGTTAAAAGTTATATGATTTCATGTACTAGTTTCATATGTTACTTGCCACCAGGATACAGCAAAAAAGACAAAAATCAAATTTTCACAGTGATAATGCAGAGATACTTCAAAGTATTAAATAATAAAAAATGACCTGTTTCTTGACACTAGAGAGGATGTGGAGAAATAGGAACACTTTTTCTTTGTTGGTAGGAGTATAAATTGGTTCAGCCATTGTGGAAGACCGTGTGGAGATTACTCAAGGATCTAGAACTAGAAATACCATTTGACCTAGCAATCCCATTACTGGATATATACCCAAAGAAGTATAAATCATTCTATTATGAAGACACATGCACACATATGTTTATGGCAGCACTGTTCATAATATCAAAGAGTTGGAATGAACCCAAATGCCCATCAATGATAGACTGGTTAAAGAAAATGTGGCACATATACATTGTGGAATACTATGCAGCCATAAAAATGGATGAATTCATGTCCTTTGGGAGGACATGGATGAAGCTGGAAACCATCATTCTCAGCAAACTAACATAAGAACAGAAAATGAAACACCGCATATTCTCATTCATAAGTGGTAGTTGAACAATGAGAATACATGGACACACGGAGGGGAACATCACACACCCAGCCTATTGTGGGCTGGGAAGCTAGAGGAGGGGTAGCATTAGGAGAAATACCTAATGTAGATTACGGGGTGATGGATGCAGCCAACCACTATGGCACATGTGTTCCGCACATGTACTCTGCATGTTCCACACATGCACCCCAGAACTTAAAGTACAATAAATAATAATAATAAATGTTCTGTTTCTTTTAGAGGTCTGTGAAAAAAACTAGAATGAAAACAGCCACATGGCAAGAAAAGAAGTAATGGAAAAAGGCTCTAAGAGTTGTGGAATTTGTTTGAGTTCTTTCTTCTAGACGACAGAAGCAGATGCAGTAGAACACAACTTTAAAAAGGGAAGCCAGGGATCATGCCCGGGTCATAAAAAATATTGGATGCGAAAGATTTTAAAAGAAGAAGACAAAGTCAGTAGCGAGACACCAGCACCATTAGAAGGACCAAAAGATGGAGAGTTATGTGAAGAGCTTCCAGAAAATAGGACATATACAAGTGCTGATATTCCAGTCTTATGCACAGACGCATAGATAAATGAATAATAGCACACATGTGCTAATAAATACAACAAAAGACTTTTTAGATATAACTCTAGATGTAACAATTCTTACAAGTTTCATGCCCAAATTTCCAGATATCTTCGGCAGTCTAAAGTAGAACTCTCTACCATCGCCATCAAAACCATTGTTTACTATGTCTCTATTTCAATTGAAATCTCTACTTCTCCTCAAGCTACATGAACTCATGAGTTTTAATTCCTTTTTGTTAAGCATTATATGTTGCCATTTAATTCTTCAAGTTTCCTCCCTCAATGTCTCATATATAACCCTTTCTATTCACTTTATTGCTACTGGTATAACCTAACTTCAAACCTACGTTATTGTAATTGTTTCCTAACTGGTTTCCCAAATTCCATTTATTCAACTTTTCTCTTTTCCCTAAAGTAAATTCACCTACCTCTCTCCAGTAAAATAATTCAACTCATTATATTCCCAGTGCAGTATTTCAATGATACTGAATGCCTAGAGGTAGAGAACCAAACTTCTTAATCTTTTTAAAATCCGACACTTTTCATATCTGCCATTTCATCTCCCCTGCTTTTCTCTTCATAACAACACGTCTCACACTTGCAGACTAGTACTGTCTTAGCTCGTCTCATATTAAAGCTATCCGTGATTGCTTCAGTTGGTCATGTGAGACGGGAAACGCAGAGAAAGCCAGAACAATGCTTTCCTTGCCTTTACTTAAATCACAATGCTTTTCAGGATGTTTTGTATGGAGCAGAATACGGCAGTGACTGTCACTTGTTTACCCATATCAATCCTCCCTTTTCAAAGCTCATCAGTTAAAGTCTATAAGGAACACAATTGTGTAAAACAAGGAAGGGCAGGGTCTCTGCCTAACAGGAAGCTGAGAGCGTTATAGGATTTAGACTTTTGCTGTGTGACTATAGAGGCTAGAACGAGGAAGGCTAGCTTTGGATTGAATAATGTCCAAAAGCAAGAGCAATTCAGTAATATCGTTACCAGGTATCATAATCTTTCTTCAGGATGTTGGAGGAACAAAATCATGCTGGGGGTATCATTGTAACAAAACAGCGACACACACAAAACCCAGTTTTTGCAGCTACAATATGGCCTTGTTAAAAACATTGTTTTATTAACAGAGCTAATTTTTTTTTTTCTTTTTTTTTTTTTTTTTTTTTTTTTTTTTTTTTTTTTTTTTTATACCAAGTTTTGCTCTTGTTGCCCCAGGCTGGAGTGCAATGGTACGATTTCGGCTAACTGCAAACTCCACCCTCCAGGTTCAAGCGATTCTCCTGCCTCAACCTCCCAAGTAGCTGGGATTACAGAGAGGCACCACCACACCTAGCTAATTTTGTATTTTTAGTAGTGATGGTCTTTCTCTATATTGGTCAGGCTGGTCTTGAACCCCCGACCTCAGATGATTTGCTTGCCTCAGCCTCTAAAAGTGCTGGGATTACAGACCTGAGCCACTGCTACCAGCCTTTTCTTTCTTTTAGTGATAAAACCACCTAAATTTAATAGAGTATGTGGCTATCCAGACTATGCTGTTAAACCCTCCATGCTGCTAATTTTGTGTATGTAGCTAAATTCTAGTCAATGGGATGAAACCAGATTTCATGCTTGTAACTTCCATAGCACATTTTTTTAAAAAAGAAACACTTTTCTCTCCCCCATCCTGTACTTACTTCTATGAACCAAACACATACATATTTCTCTAAGTCAGCCTTGACCATATATTTCCCAGGAGATAGTGGGGTAAAAAGTCAGAAGGCTCATAAGATTCCATGACAATCTTGTGGAACATGTCTACCTGTCTACCCTATATCTTTCACCTTCTTCTGAATAGTAAATGAAAAAGAAATAATCTAACTTATTTTAGCCACTGAATATTTGAATCTTTTCTTTAGAGTGGCATGTTTTATTTTCATCTAATAACATATAACAAGGTATTGGCCATTGAATTATGAATTCTAACAATAAAATGTTAAGTATGTCTACTATAGATCTAGAGGTTCTTAGTTGGATTATGTACATTATCTATTACCTTCTTTGGCTTTCCATTATGTAATTTGCCAAGTATTTTTATAAATCAGGAAACTATTTGCATAGATACACTGCATAAACATGTAACACTAAGAAAAAAATAATGAAACTCAAAAACCTTAAAAGGACTAATAATATCATTATAGGTAACTGTAAAATGAAAAAGAAAATGAAAAGAAGTCTCAGTCATGCTTTGCTGTTGGATTACAAAGGTTTGATATGTTTTGTCAAATCTGCACTTCCTGGGTGCAGAAGTCTCAATTTATTAAACTCTTCATAAAAAATTGGAAAATTGTTCAATTAAAATAAGAGAATAAGTCACAGTGAAGACATTTGATGTTGTTAATAAGCTTATCTGATGTTTTCAGAATATTCAAGACAAAGGTTACAATATGAGCATTGCAATTACTTTCCCCAGAATATGCAAATATCTATAGGTACAATATGAAATCAGATTAATAGTTGGGTTTCATTTTAGGTTTGGAATGTAATACTTAAATTATACTAAAAGAAATCTTGGCTGGGAGAGGTGACTCACACCTGTAATCCCAGAACTTTAAAAGGCTGAAGTGGGTGGATCCCTCGAGGTCAGGAGTTCAAGATCAGACTAGTCAACATGGTGAAACCTTCTCTCTGTTAAAAGTACCAAAATTATCAGGGCATGGTGGCAGGCACCTGTAATCCCAGCTACTCAGGAAGCTGAGGCAGGAGAATCACTTGAACCCAGGAAGCAGATGTTGCAGTGAACTGAGATCACGCAACTGCACTTCAGCCTGTGGGCATCAAGCGAGACTGTCTCAAAAAAAAAAAAAAAAATCCTAATTGAGAAAAAACTTGATGTTACATGTCACCCATAATACATGTACCTAATGAATTGTTTCACTCTTACCCACCAAAAGATCCCAGAGACATCTAATGTTGTGCTTTGGATAGGTACTAGGTTGCTGGCACAAAAATAAAACATCACATCAAGACATGCTTTAATGGGAATAATACATCAGCATCTTTCACAAATACAAGATTGTCAAGAATTTCTACTTTTTTGATAGGTTAATTTGGCTTTTCAAAAAGTAGTATATTTATGCTTGAAAAAGTCTAGATTCTGCCTTCTGCACAAAATTTAGAAAGTTGGAAAGGTCATAAGGCTACCAGGTTTATAAGAAAACAGTTGAATACTCTGCAAAGATACAACTTTTCTGAAACCCATCTGGTAGTTGAAGTTACAGTAAAACTATTAACTCGAAATCTAAGTATATCAAGAAGAACTCAAAAAGTTACAGAATATCAGCTCTTGTGTACTTGAAGCAGATGGATACCAATGCTGTGCAAGCCAGTAAGGAGAATGCCGCTGAAATCTGTACGAATTGCTAAAGGCTGAGTGTGGGCAATCATGAGAGTGTGGAAACTCAGGAAGCCAAAGGCACAGGAGAATTTACACCCACTCACAAGTTCTCATGCATAGAACTGCAGACTGGGTGGAGCGTTTTGAGAAGCCTTCCCTTATGAGACAGTTTTAACAGAAAAGAATGACTGCTACTGCAAGAAAAGTACAATATCCCACCTGCTCCCCCACAGTGGAAAGGCCTTAGGATGCTGGGAGCAGGTAACAAATCTCCTGTCTTTTAAACACAGGTGAAGACCTGAGGCTAGGGGAATGAAACAGAAACAAACAAACAAAAAACAAATAAACACACACACACAAAAACCTCTCTTGGAGAATGGGAAGAAATGTGTTTTAAACCTGGACCACTGGGAGAGTCTCCCTGCCCCTGGGTTGGGGCAGAATCACTGAGAAGACCATAGCATTGAGACCCAGGACCATAGCACCTGGTAAAATGAGGCCAAACTTGAACAGAGAACAACACCCCTGTCAAACCAGGTAAGGAGCACTGAGAAACAGAAAACAGCAAGCCACAGTTGGGGGAATGGTCAAGAGCATGGAAAGAGACCTTCTGTGAGGCACAGAGAAAAATATATAACCTAAAGCCAAGGGTCAGCAGATATTGAGAAAAACACACTCAGAAGCCAACCATCCTTATAGCCACCCCTGCTTCAAACTTAAAGTAATTCTAGAGATATTCGAAGCTTGTAGTTCATTTAAGGTACTCACAGCAACAACAAAATCCAAACCCAGTTTAGCTCCTAGCTAGATTTGATACATTTCACGATAAATACCTAGCAAAGGCAAAAATGTAACCATTTCCAGGCATAGATATAATACTATTTACCTCAGGCTCCACTATCCTACGAAAGACATCCCAGTTTAATTTTACTATCAGATTTAGATTAATTTTCCAACAATGCTAAATAATGCATGCCCATGAAAACATGGCTGGTATATGACCCTCCTTTATTTACCTTAAGTAAACATATTTGTAATGACATATCAGCTGATTAAAATGCATTGAGGCATATTTTTGGTGATGCAATGAGATATGTACATTCTATGAAGTTTTAATGGCAGAAGGTATACTACAGGAGATATGCAAATCCATGCTTATTTATGGATATATGTGGGTATTAAAATTATTCATGAAAACTATTTTTGCTTAAGACAATAAAAAATTCGTATGTACATAAAATTAAAATAAAAAATAAAGTGCTGGGTATGGTGGCTCACACCTGTAATCCCAGCACTTTGGGAGGCTGAGGCGGGCAGATCACCTGAGTTCAGGAGCTGGAGACCACCCTGTAGAACATGGAAAAACCCTGACTCTACTAAAAATACAAAAATTAGCTGGGCATGATGGCACGTGCTTGTAATCCCATATATTAGAGAGGCTGAGGCAGAATTACTTGAACTCAGAAGGTGAAGACTGCAGTGAGCCGAGATTATACCACTGCACTCCAGCCTGGGCAACAAGAGCAAAACTGTCTCAAAAAATAATAATAATAAATAAATAAATCACATAAAAAATAAAACAACATGGGTCAAATTGCTAGTAGCATTAAAATTCAGAATTTAGAACCTGAGCTAAATATGAACTTTTAAATGTTTTTTAAAAACTTGTTAACAGGATCTACCAAGTTCTGCTTAAATTATTTAGAAAAACATATTAAGAAAATGGATAAATATTCCTATAAATAAATACTAAGAACTAAACTTTAACTAATATTTGGATTCAGATTGTATTGTTACTTACTAAAAAATCAGTGTTGCTTTGAGAATCAAATTCTATCTAACATTATCACAGTAAAAGCAATATTTTTGATTATCATCTTAGAAATGAGATCTTTGACCCATATTTATTTATTTACTTATTTTTATTGTACTTTAGGTTCTGGGGTACATGTGTAGCTCATGAAGGGCTGTTGCATAGGTACTTACATGACAAGGTGGTTTGCTGCCTCCACCCCCATGTCATCTATAGCTGGCATTTCTCCCCATGTTATTCCTCCCCAACTTCCCCATCCTCCGCTGTTCCTCCCTAATCCCCCCAACAGATGCCTCCCTGTGTGTGATGCTCCCCTCTCTATGTGTTGTCGTTGTTCAACACCCAACTATGAGTGAGAATATGCAGTGTTTGATTTTCTGTTCTTGTGTCAGTTTGCTGAGAATGATGGTTTCCAGATTCATCCATGTCCCTACAAAGGACATGAACTCATCAATCTTTATGGCTGCATAGTATTCCATGGTGTATATGTGCCACATATTCCTTGTCCAGTCTATCATTGATGGGCATTTGGGTTGATTCCAGGTCTTTGCTATTGTAAACAGTGCTGCAATGAACATAGGTGTGCATGTGTCTTTATAATAGAACGATTTACAATCTTTTGGGTACATACCCAGTAATGGGATTGCTGGCTCTGACCCATATTTAAATGAACTTTTTCACCTCCCAAATTTGCTATCTTGGTTTTAACTTTTTATGGCCAATAAATATGATTTTTATTAAAATGGTATATTCATCTTGTTCAAAGAATATTATTATGGTTATCTTTAGTTTTCATACTGGCAAATTTAATCAGAAGATACAAGAGAAAAACAGATGTCCTTCTAGAATTCAGAAGAAAACGATAAAGATATAAAATTAATAAGAAATTAAATATTAAATAAAAACAGGAGAAATTAAACTATTGATTTATAAGTAAAAATCAAAAGGTTGGGAGAGAGATTTAAGGAGTCATTGCCTAGGAGGGAACCCCAAAAGCCTCACTGAGGTGATGTTTATGTCATGATCAGAATGACATTAGAGACCCACCCCTGCACAACTCTGGAAACTGTGTCAAAGAGAAGCCACCCTGGTGCAGACACTCACAACTGGAAGTGAGTCTGGCAGAAGAAGTGAGAAAGGGGCCAGTGTGGCTGTAGAGATTCTGAGGATGGGAAGCAGGGGCAGAGAGTAGAAGGATCCTGTGCCCTGGGAGGTGAAGTTAATGATTTGCTCTTCTTTGACATCACCCCAAAGCTTAACATCTTTAAACAACAACTACTTAGTATTTCGCACTTTGTGTGGACCAGAATCTGGGTGCCTCTTAGCGGGATGCCTCTGCCTCAGTGTCTCTGATAAGGCTGAGACTGTGATCTCAAATGAACCTGGATTGGGGGAGCTTCCGTTCATGTGGGTATTGGCAAGATTCAGTGGAATTCAGTCCTGCATTCCTCCCTGCCTGTTGGCCTAGGCACACCCTAGGTTCTCTGCCATGTAAGCCTCCACATAGGGCACCTTATAACATTGGAACTCACATCCTCAGTCTGAAAAATTCAACAGAGAGCCACAGGGAGAAACAAGAGAGGTAAAGAGAGAGAGGCAGAGACAAAGAGACTAAGGAAGGAAACATAGGACAGAGCAAAAAGGTGGAAAATGAAAGCTGTTTTTGTAATAAAATCTTGAGAATTGCAATAGACAATGTTTTTCTTCCCAAAATGCATATGTTGAAATTCTCACCTTCAATGTAATGGTATTAGGAGATGGAAGTAAATTAGGACCTGACGGTGGAGACTTTATGATTAGAATTACTGCCTTTATTTTAAAAAAGAAAACAACAACAAAAACCAGAGACCTCCCTACTGTCTCTGCCAGGCGAGTATACAACTTGAAGCCTGCAGTCTGTAACTCAGAGGAGAGTCCTCACCAAAGCCTGACCGTGCTGCCCCCAATTTCTCACTTCCAGCCTCTAGAACTGTGAGAAATAAAATTGTGTTGTTTATTAACATACACATATATATCGTTTTATATGTAAAAATTCAAAACTTTAAATGAAAGGAACTTTTCAACCATTGACGTACACTTACAACGAGGCCAGGAGGAAAAATGTTCATGTAGGCCAGGTGCAGTGGCTCACGCCTGTAATCCCAGCACTTTGGGAGGCAAAGGCGGGCAGATTGCCTGAGCTCAGGAGTTTGCGACCAGCCCGGGCAACACGATGAAACCCCGTCTCTACTAAAAAAATACAAAAATTTACAATACATGTAATAATTATAATAATCATATATGTTATATATAATCAGTTATATAATTTAAAATATATAATATATTCATGTATGTAGTTATATAAATAAATTTATGCATTTAAAACACATTTACATAGCTGGCTATATGTGGATTATATATACTATAAGCGTGATTATTCAGCTTATAGAAAATATATGTGATTGTATAATATATACATTATTATATATAATTTTGTATGTTTATAATATATTTAATTTGCAAAGATTATGTGAAATTTTCATTTCATGTAACTTAGTTTTGATTTTCTTAATTTTTTTAAGTTTAATTTTTGTTGTTGATCCATTGCCTCGGTGACGTATCTACAAAGTCTTTGCCTATAATCATTCATCATTTTAAATAATGTTATTTATGTTTTTGTTTTTGTTTTTTTATAGATACCCTTGATCAGGTTGAAAAAGTTACCCTTCTTGCTTGCCTAAATAGATGCTAATTTTTACTTAAAGCTTTTCAGTTTTTATTGAGATGATCAAATTGCTTTTCTTTTATGATTTGTTAAACTGGTGAATTTCCTTTGTTAGTTTACTAATATTAGAAAAAGTCTGCATTTATAGAACACATTTACATGGTCATGTATTATATTTTTATATTACATATGGTTGGTTTGATATGGAGGAGATAGATGATCAGTAATTAAAATAGATTAATATTTAACTCTAATATCCTAAAGAGTACACAAACATCGCAAATTTAATTATTTCTGTCTCTCTGCTTTGTTCAGGGTATTCTCATTTTATCTTGGTTTTGGTTAGAAACATTAATAAGTACAAAAGAATTTGTTGGAAAACAAGAGAGTTTGCATCTTCATTTCTAATGTCATGCAGTTCATCCTATCCTGAGATTATGTTTTCTTATCTTTTGATTGATAATGTACTTAAACAAAATACATCTGATAACGTGTTATAAAAAGTAAAGTACATAAAGATCAAATAAGATTGGGTCTGATTATCACTGGCAGTCACACGGCTTTCCAGAATGGAAGTCTTTTCTTTTACAGACTGTTATTGCTTTTTTGTTTTTTTATTTTTTTATTTTAATACTCTATCCTCTTAATTTTGAGATCCAATGGTCTGTACAGAAAAAAAAAATAAATAAGAAAAAACTATTGCTTTTTATTTTCTCCTTATTTTATTTGTGTACAATAATTGGAACAATAAAATCATGGGGTTTTGTATTTGAAGTTTTTCCTGTATTTGTCTTTTTTTCTAAGTTTATATTTTATTTGCTTAAGTTACTGTAATTGAAATATTTATTTAAGATAATAAACATGAAATAGTCTGTGATTTACTATATGATGTTTTATGTTTTTAATAGTTATTATCATATTTTCATTTCTCATCGTGAATGGCATACCTGACACACGGAAACTGATAAATGTTAGACAGAGTTACTTAGTAAACCTGAACAAACCAAATGGAGAAATCCTACGGAGAATATAATCAATCCTTTCTGCTGATATTAGGGAGGTTACCCTATAAAATCAGTAAGAGGAAATTTATTTCTCTTACTTAGCTTAAAATGTTTGGACAGGCTGCTAATATAAGAAATGTAAGTTTAAATTTTTAAAAGTAATTTCACTTGAAACCTCAACAGATTTAAAAGAATTATATTTCATATAGCATAGCACTGATATTTAAAGTCTAACACTCCTTAAAGATCAGCTCTAATGCCCTCACTATCATGAAGACTTTTTGAACTCCTACACCCCACTTGATTTACCCTAGCTAACAGCAATTTTTATCTCTGAAACCCCATTATGGTACATCGGATCCCTCTTATCTTCCTTTTCCTCTTTTATAAATATTCGTGTATATTTGCCCACCATCTTAATAACACTCTTTCAGTGAACCAAACATCACTCAATGTGTTAGCAAGTAATCCTTCTTGTTTACATATGATTACCTCAGTGAATAACAAAAGGAACTTAGAGTTTGCTCAAATATAAACAACATCATACAACAGATTAACATTTGAAATGAGTGTACAAGAAAAGCAGGAGAGAAGGGGAAAAAAGAAAGATGATAGAAAACATGAAATATGATTAGAAGAAACCAGATTTGATAAGACAAACATTAACGATGTAATTTCTTGAATATTCAAAAAGATCATAATAAATTTTGTTCTATGCTTTCTAGTAGTCTCTGCCAAATGAGTCAGACTTAGTTATGTAATTTCTAGAGTTCATAAATAAAATCAAACCAGTTGTCCACAGAGCTAACATCAGTTTCTTATATTGTGAGTATAAATATAGTTCTCTCATGGGTTTTGGTGTATAGAGTACAGGAAAGTAAAGTATATCACATTACCTTGTTACAGCATCTAAGGCAGTAAGTTTTATCCATTTGTTCTCTCAGTATAACTCAAAGAAAAATGAGTCAGATATGGTTTGGCTGTGTCCCCATCCAAATCTCAACTTGAACTGTGATGATACCCATGTATGAAGGGCAGGGCCTGGTTGAGATAATTGAATCATACTGTTCTCATGGTAGTGAATAAGTCTCAGGAGATCTGATGGTTTGATAAATGGAATTTCCCCTGCACAAGCTTTCTTGCCTATCACCATGTAAGACATAACTTTTGCTCCTAATTTACCTTCTGCCATGATTGTGAGTCCCCCCCAGATATGTGGAACTGTGAGCCATTAAACCTCTTTCCTTTATAAATTACTCAGTCTCAGGGTTTGTTTATATTAGCAATGTGAGGCCAGACTAATAAAGGGTCTATACAATGAGGTAGTTCAGTATAATTAATTTCACGAGAGGTCAAAACCGTGGCATTTTACGATTAGATTTCTGCTTATCTTGCTTAATCCAAGTATAGGTAGTAGAATGCTTAACCTTCCCATTTTCAATTTTTTATTCTCCTACAAGTTCTACTATGTAGTGACACCAAAAACTACCTTTACATACCAATCTAGACTTCTAGACATCAGCAGATGAAAAAATATTCTAAGCCATTATAAAGTGAGCTACATAATGCTACCCAACAACTGTGGAGTAATCTTTGTGAAACGACTATATTTGAATATTTTCTAAATTTTTCTCATATTTTAAATCAAAAAACAGTAGAAAATGGAAAAAAAAAAAAAAAAAAGCCTGGCACGGTAGTGCATGCCTGTAATCCCAGCATTTTGGGAGGCCGAGGAAGGCAGTTCATGAGGTCAGGAGATCAAGACCACCCTGACCAACATGGTGAAACCCCGTCTTTACTAAAAATACAAAAATTAGCTGGGTGTGGTGGCAGTCACCTGTAATCCCAGCTACTTGGGAGGAGAGGCTGAGGCAGGAAATCGCTTGAACCCAGGAGGCAGAGGTTGCAATGAGCCGAGATATCACCACTGCACTCCAGCGTAGGTGACAGAAGTGAGACTGCATCTCAAAAAGAAAAGAAAAAGAAAGAAAGAAAGAAAGTGTGAAAAGAGCAGGTTCTTACATCAGCGATCACAAAGTGTAGGTTTCACATAGTTAGGACATCCAAACAGGATATCCCATTGGGATAGTCAACTTAGAACTACTTGAAAAAAGGAAAGAAATATCCTTAGATATGATTAAAGCTGAAAAAATTTTCCTCAATCTAAGGCTTAATGAATTTAACTCATCACGTTTTGAAATGTGAAAAAATATGCATAAAATTCCAGAAATACATACTATGGTATAAAAAAGAAAGATATAATTTGGGATCATTTAATATGTTTCAGATCTCTGGAAATATAAAATATTGAAACCGCAAGACCAACTCTACTGCTCAATATCAGGTCTACATTGTTAGTATTAAAAAAAGCACTCTTTATATTTATCAGAGTGGATAAATTGTGTACATTCTCCAGAGTTTCATTTTCTCTCTAAACTGAGTGTATGACAAGAAATAATATGCAATGACTTTGGATTCACTCTGCTAGAGGACTACAAGTACTATTCTCTGTGGTATTTACTTGAGTGGTCAGCTAAACAGACTGTATATTTTACATCTTTTTGCAAGAATAAAGGAGTCTAATAAGAACATGCCTGAATTTCACCCTTCTGTGTTTTTCTTGTTCTCTGGTCTCCAAAGTGAAAGATGGATAAATTTGAGTGACAACAATTCAACTATATACCCAAAAGGGTTCATTTTACGTTTGTGTGTGTATGTGTGTGTGTGTGTGTGTGTGTGTGTGTGTGTGTGCGTGCGCGCGCAAGCGCTTGGGATCTAAATGTAAATATTATCCATTATCCTTTTTGTCTTTTTCCTTAAATCAGGCATTTTGGGAAAGCAGAAAAAAGGAATACTAGAAAAGAAATTTATGAGACTGCATATATTAAGTTTATAAGATGAAGAAAATTATTGAAATAATATATTAAGGCAAGTATTTTCAATATTAGAAAAAGTAATATTGAGAATTTGGATTAAACTTAGATATAGTTTAAGATATTAAGAGACATGGAAAGCTAAAATAATAATAATAATACTAAATGATTAGTCCATCTTCACTTTTCTGGTGGTTTAAAATATATGTAGGTATACAGCAAAAATGTAAAATTATTTGTGAAATTGTAGAGCAAAAATTACAAGGAATAAAGCATTTGATTATATTGATCCTTATAATATTTACATCTTGAACTCACAACTTGTCCTAAAGGGAAAGCACCTAATATGACTATCCCTAATCATAATTGATTTCTGATTAATAATCTCTAAGAAATGAAATCATCTGCATTAGATATGCCATAAATTAATAAAAATTTATAAATATATTTTCAATTATAAATCAAGGTTAATGGAAAGCAATACATTTTCTTATATCTAAAATTTATCTTTACTTTTTTTTTTACATTATATATTTTACTTTACTCAGGACATTTTTAGAAAGTGTACATTACCAGAAAACAAAGATACTTTACTGCTTCTCGAGGATTGGTTATACCAAATTAATGAAGTGTTTTAAAAAAAAAAATTCCATTAGAAAACATGTAGCTATCTGATTCATAAATGAAGCATTTCTTTGTACTAGTGTATTAGATAAAATGAAATTAGATTTATATGTGTTTTTTTAGATAAGATTTCAAAGAGGCAACAATATCTGCCTTTTGAACGTGGAGTCTTTCTTCATAATTGTGAAGGGAATATTGAGGGTATCATAAAAGAATAGCAAAATAATACGGTTTATTGAATTTAAAATTACTTTAGACCTCTGTTCCTTCTTAAAATCCTATCCCTTGGAGAATTATTTCTTCAATTGTGTCTATGCTGAAAACTAAAGTTGTTTTTCTAGTTTTTCTTTTCATGTAAACTACAACTTCCCAAACTTTCTATTTCATTTTTTTTCTAGTTACATCTTCTTACCTAAGCTACAATATAGCTAAGAAAATGCCACGCATTTTCATTTGAATGTGCTTCTGTTTCAAAGTCAACTGTTAGTTCTGAAACCACATTGAGTATCATTTCTCTCAACTTTATCCTAAAATGTTTCAAGATCTTTTCAGTGCCACTATTTCTATGGTAATCATCTTCAATACCTATCTAACATCTTTTATTAGATAGGCGATTTCATGTTAGGTCTTGCATGAAGCTTCTGATAACCTTAGTTCTGAAAGCTTTCCCTTCTCAGAATTTCTATAGAATTTTTAAAAATACATTTAATATTAGTTAATATTGTTTTGTCCCCTAATGGTTTTATGTATGTGGACTTAGCTATGAATATTATGTGTTAAATGTCTTACCTAAATAATTTTTCATCTTAGCAAATGTGTGCTAAGTAGGATCCATAATTCCCATTTTACAGACAGTTCGATGAGATTGGGAATAATAATACACCTATGTCACAGTTGCACAGAACTTCTTTGGTTTAATTCTACTCTGATCTATAGTTTTTAAAACTTTCTACAATCATGTTTTATCCTAACGTATCACGGAACATTTTATTTTTCCTTATACTGTACCCAACTCTGGAAGCAAAGCAGATCATAAATACCTGTTGGTTGATTAGTAAATTAAAGGACATCAGTCTTGCAAAAATGAAGCTATTTATTTTTGTCCTTGTTTGTTTTGTTTCCTTGTTGCTTGAAAGGAAGTGTTGCTCTGTCACCCATGCTGGAGTGCAGTGGTGTGATATCAGCTCACTGCAAACTCTGCCTCCCTGGTGTAAGCGATTCTCCTGCCTCAGCCTCTCGAGTAGCTGGGATTACAGGTGCCCACCACCACACCCAGCTAATTTTTGTATTTTTAGTAGAGATGGGGTTTCTCCATGTTGTCCTGGCTGGTCTCAAACTCCTAGCCTCAAGTGATCCATCCACTTCAGTCTCCCAAACTGCTAGGAAAAACCACCATGCCTGATCCTTGAAACTATTATATTCGATGATAAATAAAGCAACACCATTCTGAGGGAATAACAAAATCATTGTGTATATATTAGTATATTCTATGTTATTTATAGACATAAATAAAACCCATTGAATCATAGATAATAAACACAAAGTAATAAAATATAGAATCAAAAGGCAGACTGCCAAATGTCACCATGAGAAAAGATAAACAACATCTTTGGGATGGTGTTAAAAAGGACACCTTTGATTATTTTTAAGTTGTGTATAATGCCTCTATTAGTTAATGTCGCTATCACAGTGAAGCATCAAGCTCAGGAAACACTGAGGATTGTTCAAGATACTCTCTTTTACCTTCAATAGAGATTGGATAAATAAAAATCATAGTTACAAAATCTCAAAAATCTTTCTTATTAAAGGAAAGATCCCGGACATGGGAAACAAGGACCCTCTTTCATGATAAAAGGGAGCATAGAGTAGTGTTTCCTTGCTTTTAGCACCAACATTAACTGCCAGAGATACTTCACCGGGAAGCAGCAGAGTTGTGGGTCTAGCAGTGCTGGAAGAATCTCAAGAAGATCATTCTCAGGGCATTATCATGGCTGTGTCTGGCACTACCTAGAATCCTTTGGTTTCTACCCATTTTCTGAATGTTTCATTGATACTAAGAGATGAAGTCTGGTCTCTGGTTAAAAAAAAAAAAGCCATGCAAAAATTAGGTTTATGATCTCAGTAAGCATCCTTATCTCTTGAAAATATACAATAAAGGAAACAAAGAATTACTAGAACATCTCCTGAAAATATTGAAGAATGAAAAATGATTCAATTCACATGATAATGTTCAAAATACACTCTAATCTCTGAAAGTGTCTTTAGAATTTTTAAATGTCACATGATTTATTTATCATGTGACAATGCATATTTATTTTAAATTGGTGATACCCACATAGGGAACCAGTACTTTACATAACATATACTTAAACAGGACTTTCAGTTCTTGGCAATTTCCAATGACTGCCTCCAGTCACCTGGGCAACTATGGCATGTCAAAGCTCACTTAGAGACAATTATGCCATAACCCAGATGAAGGGCCAGGAATGGCTTTAGCTTTTAACCTCGCAGATCATCAGAAACTCAGAGCAGCATCAGTTAACACAAATATGCCTCCACTGAGGAGGAAGCTTACAAATAAGAAATAGTATACGTCAGTATCAATCAGAAATTCAAGGGCATTAGCAGTTCCATAAACAGCTCATTTCACGTCATTGCCATGCCCCTTCAGTCTGCGTCTCAATCCTCTGCCTCACTTCATTTTTCCACTTCTAATTGTTACTCAAGGTGTTTATTTTTTTTTTAATTCTTTGATATAAAGCTTATTTTCCTTAGCCTTGGAATATAGACAGAAATGTACAAGTTTGTCTCTGGAGTTGGATCATAGCTTCATTTGAAAAGAACTATAGACTAATGTGAATTAATTATCTTCATGTTTCTTAAGTGCCTGTACTTCATAAGCACTTAAAGGAAGTATGCTAAAATCATACAACTTTAAAACTGAGTATACTGATAAGAACTAACGTTCCTAATGTTCCATAATTAGGTTGAAGTTGAAGAAATATAATAAAATGTAAGGTAACAGCATTGCTAACAATTATGACACTGTGAAGTAATGATCAGTTTATTTGGTTGTATCCTCAATTACAATCTAATTATTTATTTACCTAATTTTTAATCAGGATCTATATGTGGGCATCAGCCATTGGGTGTAGCTTAGTATTTGTGCTACTCCTCAATAACAGAGAACATTATATAAACATTTTTAAATTGATGAAATTCCTATTCAACAGGACTATCATACTTTCATAAAAGTGCAAATTTTAAAGTGTTTAATGTCAAAATTCAATTGAACTTTTACTTTAGATATAAAGGAAAAAAAATCTAAGATTGAGAATTTTTTGCAAATGCCTTTTTATGTTAATTTTGTCAGTCTACAAAAGTAACTTCTTCATTCTATTTCATTGGTATCATAATGATATTTTGAGAAGACTGGGACTTCAGGTACCTAATAGAAGAAATAATGGTCTACTATTTGTTATATCTCACTTAATTTTAAACTATTATTAAATAGTTTTATTTCATTCCTAAAAATTAAAACTATTTTCTGTTTTAGTCTTGCTAAATGAGAAAAAACAAAGAGGTAGAAAAAAGTAAAATGCAAAAACAAACAAAAGGAAAGAGAAAGAAAGGAAAGAAAATGAAGAAAAATAGACATTATATTTAGATGTATCTTTTTATTTAATTAAATGATGCTCCCATCAAATTATTTAAACCAATGAAATCTTCAAATAATTAATTATCTCTCCTCCAAGCCCTCAGGGGATAATATTCTGCATATTTGAAGTATGAAGCTCTCTATTGCTCTCCAATTGCAAGTAATTAATTAGCTAAAATTATATTCAATTACCTACACCAACTTTCTTCTCAAAGCATTCTTAGTTTGCTTAAAAAGCAAACATTTGATTTGGATCAGATGTGATTTTTTTCATCTTACAGGAGGATTAAGATTAGTGAGTGACTGTACAGTTTTTTATGCCATTAACTTCTTGATTCCATTTAGGATACTTCAAAGAATAAGATTCAATATTATTGGAATTCTCATGAACATATTTTTTACATATGGAAATCAAAATCTATTTATAAATGAAAAGATAAAAAGAGTAATTTCAAGGACAAGTCTCAATGAACTTAAAGTTTACAGAAGTGCATATGATAGAAATAAAGGGTAACAACAAAAGCAAATAGATGTCACATGAATTTTAAGGTAACCATATGAACTCATAATGTTCTAAATTAGAAGTTTGTGAAAATTACTATGATCCATAAACTACATTTGGACTAAAAAATGAATAAAATATTATTCTTTTTGACAAATTGTAAAATAGTATTATATGACAGACACTGCTTTATTCCTTTTGTATGAGATTATCTTCTCTGGCAAATAAAATAACTTTCTCACTAAAATAGTACAGTAGAATAATAAATCTCAAGATAGCTGAAGATACACAAGAGAGCCTGGTTTCTATAGTATGGGGTTAAACCTCATGTTCTGGATTGGCTTTATCTCAGATTACTTCAAAATTATAGAAAAAATGCTAATCATGCATTGTTATAGAAAGATAGGACAGTGGTGCTCTCAAAAGGAGCAAATATTCTTTTGTTTTCAAAGAAAGAACTAAAACTGAATCTATGAATCAAATACTATTGACTTTGCATATTGATCCAACATAAAATTTTGTAACCGTTTAGGAGCATTTCAATAATTTTTGTTCAAATGGATTTACTGAGAAAAAAATCTGGAATATATTATTTTGAAAATATTAAAATAATTTGTAATAATTTGGTATCAGAAAAATATCTTTGTTGGAGTCATCATCATTTATGAATAACATCAATTCCAATTGGACAAGGTTTCTAAATGGGTTGAGTGAGAGAATCAGGAAGAATTCAAGTGTCCACGTAAAGGCAATTAAAAATGTATCTGGAGATAATTTTATGGGCAATATAAAAGGCATAATATATGACAATACAATTAGGGGATTCACAGCCATTAGAAAAGCTATATTTAAAGTAAGTCAGTTTCTAAGCTCACGTCAGCCTGAAAGATACCATAATGAAATTTATAAATAACATTAAATCGTGATTTCATAAATAAATGTTATATAAAACAGTCCAAATAAGAATGGAGTACTTCAGACAGAAAAAGTAACAAAATTTAATAATATCTTCTGTGTCTATTCTGCTTTTTGCTCTAAACCCCTTTTATTCTTTTTGTTTAACTCAAATATGCATCATTTCCTGCCTGCATTCTTACAGCCTCATAGCTAGTATCTTTGATCTTGTAAGCTGACTTCTCTCCATTTTCCTTGATACTGAAATAATGTTTCCAAAGTTAGCCACAGCAAATAATCACATGACAAAATGTTTGACATCACTGGTCATTAAAAAGCTGCAAATTATGGCTGGGCGTGGTGGCTCACTCCTGTAATCCCAGCACTTTGGGAGGCTGGGGCGGGAGGATCATGAAGTCAAGAGATCGAGACCATCCTGGCCAACTTGGTGAAACCCTGTCTCTACTAAAAATACAAAAATTAGCTGGGCGTGGTGGCATGCACCTGTAGTCCCAGCTACTCAGGAGGCTGAGGCAGGAGAATTGCTTGAACCCGGGAGGTGGAGGTAGCAGTGAGCTGAGATCACGCCACTGCACTCCAGCCTG
>NW_016107623.1:649221-734965 GCF_001604975.1 Cebus imitator
AGATAGAGTCTCCCTCTGTCGCTCAGGCTGGAGTGCAGCAGCCAGAGCTCGGCTCATTCAACCTCCACTTCACTGCTTCAAGTGATTCTCCTCTTGCCTCAGCCTCCTGAGTAGCTGGGATTACAGGCATGTGCCACCATGCCCAGCTAATTTTTGTAGTTTTAGTAGAGACAGCGGTTTCACCATGTTGGTCAAGCTGGTCTCAAACTCCTGACTTCATGATCTACCTGCCTCGGCCTCCCAAAATGTGGGATTACAGGTGTGAGCCACTGTCCCCAGACAATCTGTCTTTTCTTAATCTAATTTACAGGGCACCCTGTGAAGAACTAAAAATGAATAGAGAAAACAGAATTTTTCCTACCCAATACATTCACAGCATGGATTAAACAAAAATAGAGTATGATTCTATTTTTATAAAATACTAGAAAATGAAAACTATACTGATGAAAGTAGATCAATTTTTGCCAAACCAAAGGGTGCTAAGGAGAAGGGTAGGAGCAAGAGTGAAAGATTATACAAATAGATAAGGAAATTTTGGGTTGATAAGAGTATTAATTTTTTGGTTGTGGTGATATATTCATGGGTATATATACACATCGAAACTTATTAAATTGTTTACTAACTATATTGTCTGTTACAAGGAAGTAATATCTACATGTCTGCTAAAAGTGAAATAAAAAGAAGAAATAACAATAAAAGTCAGCTTTGGAAATTGCAAATCCATGGGAAATTTGAGACTTTCAACATATTGTTGCAAAAAGCAAAAATAAAAAATATCCGGCACATTATTAACACAGTTAAACACTGCTATTTAGACATACTAATCTACCCAGTTAGATAAAAGATAGTAAAGAAAGTTGTCAGCATGGGAAAAGATTCTACTGAAATGTCAACTGTCGATGAAATGGATATATACCTGGAAAATACAAGGAAATCAATGAAACTCTTAGAAACAACAAAATTAATAGTGATAGCTGACAACAAAACTAATAAAATATTAATAGTAAATTTAGAAAATTTAATGAAAGTATAAATTCCTATAAATATTTAGAAAATATTCTTTATTAAAAAAACAAATTCAAAATAAAGTGATGTGTAGGACCTACATTAAGAAAACTTTAGGACTATTCTTAAAGACATATAAGAAAACATGAATAGGATAGTCTTTTTTTGATTGTTAATTTTATTAAATAGATATCTTTAATATAGAGTATGCAAAACTGAATAAGCTAAGCTACCTTGAGGCTGGCAGCAGCGTGGAGTTGTATTTAATACACACACACACAGGCACACTCACATAATCATACACACAATCATATACATATGCACACACACACATACACAAACACACTGAGAATTCCAACTCCAGAACTTTTGAAGATTGAATTATTTTCCTCAACGCACATAAAATGGCCTAAGCATACGATTTAACTATTTATTATCCATATTACAAAACAGCTGTTTCCACTCACCACCTAGTACCATCTTCTTTTCTAGGTCTGCATCCAAATACCAATCTGCTCTTTAAAACACGTCTTCAGCTGTCAAACCATTTTTGCTCAAAGATTGACCAAATTTGGCTTTGTCTGTCAAATTTATCTGTACTAAATCCAGATTCCAGAGAACTTGAAACTTCTTGTAAGGAAGCGGGTGACCAGAAATCCCTCAGAATTATGTTCCCTCCTTATCCAGGAGAGTATTTTTTTTGTTTTGTTTTGTGTATGTGTGTAGTGCCTTTGGAATACTGTAGTCTAATTTTTATTCCAGTATATATACCTTACAAAAATGTAAAGGCACAAGTTAAGTAATAAAAAAATTAAGTAATAGTTAAAAATATTTGCAATACATATATAATGTGATATTTTATTCACATTCAAAAATATTTATAACAAAATGTAATGTGAGACAATATTGTACACTGGGTAAATTGTATGGCATACTTATATTTCTATTACCTTAAACAATGCTAATACAAAGGACACTAAAACTACTCAGCAAAACATAAAAACAACATAAAACTAAAACAAATAGGTACAAGTAAGGAATATGGAGTGTTCACTTAATATTTCTTTTCCTGGCTACGGTGGGCCATCAGATAATCCTCTGTGTCATGATTAAATGCCTCTGTTTCTAGGCTTCCAAGGTTCCTGAAGTCGTAGCCTGTTATAGATTTTATCCCCTGATTAAGGGCACTCTCAAGAGTTGGAAATTTAGTGAATAGCTGGTAATACTGTTTGTGAATCTTGGCACGCTGGAGGCAGATTCAGAGAAACACACAAGGTCCTACCAGGACTTAGGTTCTGGCCTTCAAGAAGGCCTTGTAACTGGGAGTGATTAACACAGGAGCAGAAAACCAAATACCACATGTTCTCACTAAAAGTGGAGCTAAATATTGAGGACATATAGGCATCAACATGGGATCAATAGACACTGCAGGCTACTAAAAGGGGGAGGGAGAGAGAGGAACGTAGGTCAAAAAGCTACCTATTAGGTACGTGCTCACTACCTGGGTAACGGGATCTGTTCCCTAAACCTCAGTATTATGCAATATTCCCATGTAACAAACCTGCACATGTAAAAGCCCCTTCATCTAAAGCAAAAATTAAAATTTTTAAATTAGAAAAACAGAGATGGAAAAAAAGTGGCTACTCTTGTAATACTCAGGAAGCACAATCAAATTTTAATTTCATAGTAGAGTTGTCAGGGTTACTCTGCAGAACCAAGAAACATAGATATCATTCAGTCCCTTGATGTCAGATTCCCAACGATCACAATTGTAGTGAATAGGAATAAATGAATATGATATTCTAATGCAAAAGTTATACTTTTTTTCTAAATCAAAAGAGTCAGTGTTATGAAGATACTGATTCTTTCTGAATTAACCAGCAAAATCAATATAATCCCACTGAAACAAATTTTTAAGCTGGTAAAATGATACTGAAATTTAACACTGAGATTTTCTGGTGTTTCCACAGCCATGCTCTATAATATAGGTAGAAATGTGGGGAATGTTAATATTTCTTCAAAGCCTGTAATATTAGTAAACTCAGAATACACCACATAATTTCATAGGTCAATGTGTAATGCTAAATAATAAATTTCAGATATATACTCTAAACTTTCCTTTTACTATATGTGTTATCTAATACTTCCTTTCATTTTCCCTAGGTTTAAGTAAAATGATAAAATATGATTTGTATAAGGCTCATGTTCACCTTTTATAGCATTTTCTTCATCTGATAACTTTGAATTGCAGTTAAAATCAGTTTATTATTATCAGAAAGTTTGACTTAACACTATTAAAATAAAATAATTTGCATTTGATATGTATCTTCCAATGTTAATGCATTCAACTGCTTGAGAAAATATTTTGCTGCCACCGTCTCTTTGCAATAAAATATTTTCAAGGGGTAATTTACATTTGAAATGAAATAAAAATGCATACAAATGTTGATTCAAAAACCATTTTTTACTACTTTAAAATGCAGAATCCTACTATCTTAGCTCAATATGATTACAATTATTAGAGCATTGTGGTGATGTCATAGTTCAACTAAATGGACAGAAACTACTAAGTCCTCTTCTGTACAGAAGTAGGATACTTCTGCAGGCAGGAAATCTCTTAATTTTTAAATGTGCTCCACTTCATTAACGTATGAAGGGTTTTATTCGTAACAAACAAGATTATTATTATCTTTCACACAATTACTTGAGAATTCCAGTGTAAGCTGAGAACTTTTAGGAAGTTCATTTTCAAGAATATTTACTGAGCCCCTACTTTTATGTTTGTTTCTGTTTTGTTTTGTGTTTGTTTTTGAGACGGAGTCTTGCTCTGTCACCAGGCCAGAGTGAGTGGTACGATCTCGGCTCACTGCAACCTCTGCCTCCTAGGTTCAAGCAAGTCTTCTGCCTCAGCCTCCTGAGTAGCTGGGACTACAGGTGCATACCACTACGCCTAGCTAATTTTGTACTGTCTTTTCTCTTTTTAAATTAATTAATTATTTATTTATTTAGTAAAGATGAAGTTTCACCATGTTTTTAGCCAGGATGGTCTCGATCTCTTGACCTCCTGATCTGCCCGCCTCAGTCTCCCAAAGTGCTGGAATTACAGGCATGAGCCACCGTGCCCTGCCCAAGCACCTACTTTGTTTTAGACAATCGATTAAAGACTTAAATGAATCATTTAATGTAAATGTAACAACATGCTCTGGGTTTAGTCTCTACTGTTATGCAGAGATTACAGAAACCAGATTTATATGTGAGATATTAAGAATTTAGGTATATAATTTGTTATATATGTATTACCCTGATCTCATATGCTCACTTCCTGTATTAGCTAGACCAGTGGTCCTCAAATATCTTACTTTCAAAACTTCACTATGCTGTTAAAAGGTAGTGAAGTACCTAAAGAGTTTTTATTTATGTGGACATTATCTAGCAATATTTACCATATTTGACATTAAAATGAGAATTAAAAATATCATGTCATTTAAAAACATTAATAATATCCCATCACTCATTAAAGCAAATATTTATTGGAAAAATGTTTTTGAAATCATATTAAAAATTAGGAAAATTGTATTTTGCTTTTCACTTTGGCAAATCTCTTTAATGTTGGCCTGACTAAACAATAGCTGGCTTCTTATATTTATTCCTGCTATTAATTTATTGTGACATTACACTTTGTATACACTTATGAAAAATTGAGAATGGAAATATTCAAATAATGTTTTTGTATTATGAAAACAATTTTGAAGGGTGGAGTTCCTGATTGGTTCTTGAGCCTTTAAAAATCCCTCGACCACACTTGCAGAACCCCCTGTCCTAGAGCATTAGAAGTACCTAGGATACATCTGGATATATCAACCTGTTACAGGTAATTCTAATTTATTCCATAGTTATAAACATACATTAAAATATATATCATAAAAATTTTATGAACATCTGAACGATAATAAGTTAGACAAAATTTTGACAATTCTTGACAAATTGCAATTGGTTAATGAAAGCAGTTTTTTAAACAAATTTTTATTATTAGTAGTAGTATAGTATTATTACACTGTAACCTAGTATGATCACAAAGCATGGTTTTAGAAAAGAGCAAAAGGAAGCTATTGAATGATAAATATATATATATTGCATTTCTTCTTTCATTTGGCACACAGTTGCTATATACCAAGACAAATGCTAGGTGGCAAGGATTAATAGAACTGAATCTGTTAAAAAATAATAATAAATGCTTTCTAGAAAGTTTGAAAGAATAAATTATAGCTGAATAACCAAAGTTCCCTGGTAGAATCATAGGTAGGTTTGCAAACTAATGGGGGAGAGCTTAAGGTTAAGAAAATAAGCTTACTAGTGAAGTTTTCAAAGCTGTAATACTAGTTAGTAAAATATTTCTAGATTATCTTATGGTGATGAGAGAAATTCCTATATCATGCCAACCTGTTAAAAAGTGAAATATTATGCTAATTAGTAAAATGTGCCTTTCTGGTCATAACCAATAGATTTGACAAAACTTTTCACTGATTATAGAGTAAGTAATTAACTTGGACCATGCTTTAGGTATGAAGAAGGAAGTTATTTTTTTTTCTGTTCTTTAATATTAAAGGAATGGAAACTCTAAAGAAAATTATTGCATTAAACCTAAAACCTAAAGCCTAACCTAACTAGACTTATTTAATTGTAATTGGCAGCATATTGTTTATAAGAATAAAATAATTTAAATAAGATAACGTGTCTTCAACCTTGTTTATTTGATTGTATGTGAAAAGAAATCAAATATTGACCATTAATATTCAGAAAATTATGTATGCCTAGGAGAAGAAAAACATAATTGTCTTACTCTGATTGTTGGTATTATATTACAATTAAATATTTCAAGTTCATGCATTTTAATACACTATAACAGTTTGAAAAGACATCCGCAATTTATATAATAACTGACTTCCTGCTAAGAAAGAAGCAAACATAAAATACAAGTTGGTTTACAACACAAAGTTCACTATGATAAGAGGAGCAAGGTACAATAATAATAATTTCTCCTCAATTGAATTGTCTGTTTTATTGCAGTTGTATTTGATGAAAATATTTGAACACAAAGTCCAGTTTTCAACAAATTATAAACCTATGGTTTTTGAATTAAAATAGAAATATTTAAATATCCTTCAAATATGTTATAAAATGATTTCATTTGTTCATTCAACTATTTATCCAGATCCTGCTATTTGCAATGCCCTTTTCAGCTACTGTGCCTAAATCAGTAGGAAAAAAAATGTATAAGGACAAAGTATAGGGACAAAAATATCTCTGCCCTTATACTTTGGAGCCTAGATTCTAATGGGAAAGTAATAGACAACCAAAAATTAACATATTAAATAAGCATATTATATAGTGTGTTAGAACACAGTGAGAGCTATGTAGCGAAGTGAGTTAAGAAGGTGATTGTATGTGCTAGGGGATAATTGTTACAATATTTTGTATTTTTTTAAATTAACACACATGAAAATTGCCTTTTATTGGTATATGCTTTTTCCAATTTAGCACTGGTATATATTTCTGTAACCACAACTTCAAACAAGATAAGAACAATTACATCAACTCCAAGAAACTCTTTTGTGCTGCTCCTTGTCATCAGATATCTCCCTACCCCTAAACCTTGACCAAAGCTGGTCTGTTTTCAGTCTTTATAGTTTTGTGTTTTCAGAAATGCATTTAAATTGAATCATACACTAGGTAGCCTTTAACACTGCCATTTTTGGCAGGGCATGGTGGCTTACGCCTGTAATACCAACACTTTGGGAGGACAACGTGGGAGGATCACCTGAGCCCAGGAGGTGGAAGCTGCAGTCAGTCAGTCCTGATAGCACCTTTACACTCCAGCCTGGGTATCCATGAAACCATGTCTCAAAAAAATAAAACTGGTATCTTTCCTCAACATAATGACTTTGTGATTTATTCAAATTGTTGCATATACCAATACTCTATTCCTTTGTATTGCTAAATAATATTCCATAATAAAAAATAGACTACAGTTCATTTATCCATTCACCTGCTGAATCAGGTTTTGGCAATTATGAACAGAATTTCTATCAATATTTGTGTACAAGTTTTTTGGGCTAACGTCAGTTCTCATGTGTCTAAGATAAATATCTGGGAGTAGAACTCCTGGGTTTTATGGTAAGTGTATGTTCAACTTGAATAAATTGTCAAGCCATTTTCCAAAATGTCTGTAACACTTAGCATTCCCACTAGAAATGTTCCTTTTCTTATTCATTAAAATTTTAGAATTAGTTTATTTACATTAACAAAAATCCTGCAGGGATGTTCATTGTAATTTCACTAAATCTCTGTTGATAGTTTGGGGAACTTTGCCATATCTACTACATTGAATTAAATCCATACACACAGTATGCCTTTCCAAGCATTTAGGTTTCCTTTGGTTTCATTATTATTTCACAGTTTATACGAATATATGTTTTACATGTTTTGTTAGATTTGTGCCTTAGTATTTCATTTCTTAAAGTTATTGTAAATAGTATTGAAATTTTTTCTGTTGACACTGTGTGCTGTATCCTTGATAAATTCACTGATTTGTTCCAGGAGTTTGTTGCTTGTTTGCTTTCTTTGGCTTTAAATACTGTATCATTCAGCATTTTCCAAAGAAAAAAAGTAAGTAGAAAATATATAGAGAGAGACCCATGGGAGTGGCTCATGGGATGGTGGAAGGTGACAATTCCAAAATTTGTAGGACAGGCCAGCAGACTGGAAATTTGGGGGCAGGAGTTGATAAAACTTGGGGGCAGGAGTTGATATGTCTTGAGAGAAATTTCTTTTTCCTCAGCAAAACCTCAGTTTGCTTTTACCACCTTTAAAATGATTGAATGGGGCCCATACACATTATCAAGAATAATCTTTAATTTAAGTAAGCTGATTGCAGATGTTAACTGCATCTACAAAACACCTTTATTATGAGACCTATGTTAGTTTCTTCTCCCACCCCCAGTGTGAATAAGCATTTCGTTTTCCCCACAACCTTGCCAGCATCTGATATTTTTTATTTTGACTTTTTAGTAATAATCATTCTTACTGCTGTGTGATGGTAACTCATTGCGGTTTTGATTTGTATTTCTCTTATGATTTGTGATGGTGAGCTTTTTTTCTTATGTTTGTTGGCCACATAAATGTCTTCTTTTGGGAAGTGTCTGTTCACATCGTTTACTCAATTTTAATGGGATTGTATGAGTTTTTTTCTTATAAATGTGTTTAAGTTCCTTATAGACTCTGGATTTTAGACCTTTGTCAGATGAATAGATGGCAAAAAAATTCTCACATTCTGGAGGTTGTCTGTTACTTCTAATAATAGTTTCTTTTGCTGTGCAAAAACTCTTTAATTTAATTAGATCACGTTTGTCATTGTTTTCTTTTGTTGCAATTGCTTGTGGAAATTTTGTCATGAAATCTTTGTCTGTGCCTATGTCCTGAATGGTATTGCCTAGGTTTTCTTCTAGAGTTTTTACAGTTTGGGGTTTAACATTTAAGTCTTTAATTCACCTTAATTTACTTTGTGTATAATGGGTAAGGAAGGGGACAAGTTTCAATTTTCTGCATATGGTTAGCCAGTTTTTCCAGCTCCATTTATTAAATAGGAACTTCTTTCCTCATTGCTTGTTTTTAGCAGGTTTGCCAAAGATCAGATGGTTGTGGATGTGTGGTCTTGCTTCCGAGTTCTGTATTGTTTCACTGGTCTATGTGTCTGTTTTTGTACCGGTTTCATGGTATTATGGTTACTGTAGCCTTGTAGAATAGTTTGAAGTAGGGTAGTGTAATGCCTCCGGCTTAATTTTTTTTACGTAGGACTGTCTTGGATATCTGGGCTCTTTTTGTTTGTTTGTTTACATATGAATTTTAAAATAGTTTTGTTTTTCTAATTCTGTGAATAATATTAATGGTGGTTTAATGGGATAGCATTGAATCTATAAATTGCTTTGGGCAATATGGCCATTTAAAAAATTCTTACTATCCATGAGTATGGCCATTTTTTTGTGTGTCCTCTCTGGTTTCCCTGAGAAGTAGTTTGTAGTTCTCTTGAAGAGGCACTTTGCTTTTCTTGTTAGCTGTATTTCTAGGTACATTATTCTCTTTGTATGAACAATAGAAGCAGGGACTCCTCCCTAACTCATTTTATGAAGCCAGTATGATTCTGATACCAAAACCTGGCAGAGACATAACAACAAAAAAGAAAGCCTAGTGTAATTTTCTTGGTAGCTATAATTATCCAATAAAAACTAAGAGAAGTAATTTTAAACATTTTAATTCCAAAACTGTATACAAATGTTTTACAGTGGTCCCTCTGCAATAACTTCATGTCTATGTATATGCATAATAATCCTTCACAGTGGACAGACCAAATCTGTTTTCTATGTAATTTTCTATAAAAAATTTAAAATCTAAAAGGAAGAAGAAAAGCTGTTTTACTTCCTTGCTCCATTGGTTGGACCAAAGAGATGGTGTTTGGAGAAAAACAAAAGCACGCTACTTTAATGTTAGGATGAAGATCACCTATAAAAGGAGAATGTGCAGGAGAATTATGAATGATAAGCACAAGTTTGAAAGGTTTGTAATGTTTTAAACAGCACTTCTCCATTATAGTGGCATATTAGTTCAAGAGGGCATCTTGGAAGAGGAGCTGGGTCATCTGTAACTTCACACTGTTTCATTATCATTGTGCACTTATTAACATGCTTGAAGGCCCTGGAGTTTCCATGGTGCCAGATCACAAAGGGTTTTAATTTGCAGCCTGCAATATTGCCCCCAAGCAAGGCTGTTTTCCTGTCCTTAAAAGCCTTCACACCTGGCATTGACGACACTTCATTATAGATGAAAGTCCTTTTAGGCATCTGTTTCCAGAATAGGGAGGTTTCATTCATATTGAAGATTTGCTCTGGCAAGTAATTTTCCTCCACAATCAGCTTATGTACAGTTTCTCAAAATTCTTCAGCTGCTTTCACATCAGCACTTACAGACTTACCACTCATTTTCACATTATGTAAAAATAATGATTCTTGAATAATTTAAGCCACTCAGAGCTAGCAGTAAATTCAACATCATAGTCAAGTCCAGCCTTTTCTTTTTATTTTGCAAAGAAACTTTTTGCTTTGGCTGTGGTTATCATTGTGCTGAGGGTGATACATTTCTGCGTCTGGCCTTTGATCCATGTCATTAGAAGTTTCTCCATGTCTGATATAAGTACTTTAAAATTTTTTTAAATCCCATTGTCCTCGATAAATCATATTCTTTAAAAGCTTTTGCTATTGTGTTCTTGTTCTTCAAGTTCATAGCTATGTTGGACAGAAACGTGTATGATTGGCGTGCAATAATCATCATTGATTTTCTACCTTCCTAGTCCTTAATCAGTTTTGATTTCCTATTCAGATGAATGATTCAGTGTGGCTTCCTATTGGCAACTTTAGCAGTGGATTTTGTATGCTTAGGGGCCATGATGAGGAAAACCACATAAGATTTGATCAAGTACAAAAGAAAATGATGCAATCAACAGAAAAAATAAACACAAGATGTATGAGACTGCTGCTGGCCTAATGTAGCATATTGTTTTACACTAAACTTTTTTGTTATAGCTAGAAGAAATATACTTGAGCAGAAGTATACAAAGTATATACTATAAATATATGAACCAGTAACATAGACATGTATTATCATTATTAAGTATTATGAAAAATAGGTAATTGCATGTAGTGTATTTTCATAAAACCAGCAGCACCGTAGCTTTCTTTACACCAGTATCATCACGAATGTGTGAATAATCTTTGCAATGGCTATGATGTCATTAGGCAACAACAATTTTTCAGCTCCATCATGATCTTATGGGAACACCATTGTATATACGGTCCATGGTTGACTGAAACGTCATTATGCAGTGCATGACTATATTTAGAAAATGAGTATTACTGTATATAAATGTACCTGGTAGGCCAAATGAAAACAAATAAAAAACATCCAACCTTTATTAGAAATATCAAAAGATTTCTCAATTAGGAAAAAGATAACCAACCAAAATAGAATAGGCTATAACTAATTTTCTAATATTGTTGAACTTTTCCAGAATTTAGATGAGAAAGATAATGTTTTAAATAACAAAACTTACAAAATATTTAATCTTTGGCTAAAAATAATGGAAAGGCAATAAAAAAAAACACAAACTATGTAAGTGTCTTTTGACACTGATTTCAGAAGAACGTTATATAAAGATCTCAACATATTAGATGCTCAATAAATATCTGTCAAATGAGGATAATTAATCTAAAAGCAGGATATTAAATACTTTCTTCATATTGTATGTTTATTGGTTTTTCCCTGTTTTTATTTGTAAAACCATTATAAACCTGGGGTGATTTAAATCACTTTACTTCATACCCATGGCATTGGTGATCCTATTCAGCAGACTAAACATTGGTCTGGGAGAGGAGATCTTGCCTACTACTGAATGTTTAAATTTGAGTCTAAGCAAGTCATTTAATATTCACCTCAGTTTTCTTATGTATATAATAAACTATTTTAATGAAAGCTCTGTCATTTCATGAGATCTAATTTTTCCATCTCCGATAAATATTACTTTTTAATTCTTCCTGTTCTTGGCTGCCAGAATAAAATTCCTAGTCTAAAATTATAAAATTCTTATTTGTATATAAGCTGTATTTGCATAAATTTCCAAATAGCATTTAAAATAATCATTTCAGATTCACCTATCTGAGGGAAACAAAATAATCTCAGATTCCTGAGCTGCTTCTCTCCCCTGCTGTTCTTATTTCCATGTCTCTGCCCTTTAAAAGAATGCAACTATCCTTTCTAGCTCACTAATCCCTTTCCTTTCTCTCTGTCCTATGACTATACTGATAATATGCCCGCTAATGCTTGCTAAACGTTATGTCAAGTTTTGCAGTTAGCATGACTGAGGAATGCAGAAGGGAATAGGCATTGAATAAGATGATTACTATTGCTTGAACACTTTATGGATTAGAAAGGCCACAGATGTGGGTCAGATGTGACTGGGATAATAACAGAAAGAAAGATTGTGCATGCAGATTATGGCAAGGACAGAGATCAGCAAATCGGATTTATTGATGGGGGCTATATAATAGGAGAATTTTAATCATGCAAAACTACCTCTTGTCCCTAAAGTCTAACCTCAGATATCAAGGATGGAAACCCATTATGCAAATAAATCATATATTCATTTCTTTAAATTGTCATTTTCTTGGTTTCAAGGCTAGCCTCAGGACATAATGGAATACAAAAAGCCATAAATAAACCTGAATGTGGAGAGGTGTAAATTTAAATTATATCTCATTCTACATGTGTTTTTCAGTGATAAATAACATTTAAGTATGTTCTACATTAAGCAAGAAATAATAATTTGCATTTAAATCAGACTAAAATATGTTTAGTATTTTGTTGATCACTTTGAGTTGTAAAATGGAGAGGAAAAGTATTAAGACATGCTATTTATCTGGACCATGTCTTTTCTATTAATATGACAACATCAACACTCTAATCAATGACAACAAGCCCAAGTTGTTTTTGAGATGTCATGAGCCTACATCTTTTTGAATACCAGTAATAGCAAATAACTTTAAGAAGAGCAGCCAAAAGAAGAGAATCCTGCAAAGGCAAATGACCAAGAGTCATACAACATAGACATGCAGGAATAATAGCATTCAAAACAGGAAGAAAAACGAGCAGATTCAAAAAAGTTATCTAGCCACAGGAAATGTACAATGTTATATGACTCTATCTTTTGTTGACTTTTTATTTTAAAAATGTACATGGTGAATGAAATAAAATCAATTGCTTGAAGTATCCTGATAGTCTACGTCACTTTATAAAGTTATCTTGCTCTTGTATGGGCATTAAAGAGTTATATATTTAATGTCATCTTCTTAGTCTGGGCTTCTTGGGAAAGCTTTCCAGATATTTGAAAGGACTTAGGTATTGTAATCTAAGCTGTATCTCCTTTAGGGGGGACCGCAAATCCAGTAGCATTGTGGTTCTTGCAGACTCATAGAGGTACTGAGTTGATGGTCTTTGACAAGATCCAGAATTCTCTGGATTACTAGGAAGAGACTTTTGCACTCTTTGTTTAGTTTCTCCCAAACAGAGTCTCTCTATAGTCTCTAAGCTACCTGGAGCTGGGCGTGAAATGACACAAGAACCCTGGTGGCCACCACCCCTGGACTGTGTTGAATCAGAACTGAAGCCAGCTTGTCACTGGGTCTGACAGAAAGCCTGCTATCACTCCCTGGCTACCACCTATCTTTACTCAAAGCCCTGGGGCTTTCAGCAGATGCAAAAGCCAACCAGGCCTGTGTCTTTCCCTTCAGGGCAGTGAGTTCCCCCAGGCCCTGGTCAGAAGTAGCCAAACACTTTCAAAGTTCCACCTGGTATTGGATTGTAATGTAGCTGAGCTGGCACTCAAACCACAAGATGGAGTCCTTCCCACGATTCTCTCCCATTTCCAAAGTCGGAGCAGCCTGACCTGGCAGCCACCACCACCACCAATGTTTCCTTAAAGCCCAAGGGCTATTAAGACAGCGTTGTAAATGCTGTCTGGCCTTGGACTCTCCCTTCAGGGAAGTGGGGTCCCCTCTGGCCCAAGACAAGTTCAGAAATCCTAAGCAAGAGCCAAGTTCTGCAACAGGGGACACTAAGAGCCAATTAGTGCTCTATCACCCTGTGGCTGAGCTGGTACCTAAGTGCAAGACAAAGTCCCCTTTACTATTCCCTTCACTTTTCTGAAGTGGAAGCAGTCTCACCCTACAGTCACCCCAGCTGGGAATGTGCTGAGTTTCACCCGAGGCCAGCAAGCCTCAGTGTACCACCCAAGGCCATGGAGGTAGTACCTGCGTATCACTGCTGGTTATTCAGGGCCCAAGGGCTCTTTAGTTAGCAGGTCATGAATCCTGCCAAGACTGAGTCTTTCCCTTCAAGGCAATGGGATCACTTCTGGATAAGGGGGTGTCTAGAAATGTCTAGAAGGTAGGACTAGAAATGCGGCCTCACAACTCTTAACCAATACCCTATGCTGCTGCGGCTGAGGTGGTTTCCAAAATAATTGACAAAGTCCTCCTTGTGCTACTTTCTCCTCTCCTTAAGTGGAAGGAAGGGATCTCTTTTGGAGCCACAGATTTGCAACCTGGGCTTGGGGAGGAATGATACCACCACTCCCTTAGCCGCCCCAGCTGGTGTCTCAGTAGGTCATGTCCTTCCTCAGTCCACTGTGTCTGGGCCCTGTTCAGCCCTAGGACTCACCTAGATGTTGCTGTCCTTGTGGCCTAGAGTAACTTTCAAGGTTTTTTTCAAGCCCTAGGGCCCTTTAGCTCAATGGCAAGGCTTGCAGAAACTCAAGTCCCCAACACTGTGATTAGCACTTCCCCTCTGGCTAGGGCTGGTTTAAATACACCTGCTGTGGGCAAGCAGCAAATGAGTTCGGTCTGATTTTGCTTTCTGCTATATAAAGTGTTGCACTGAGTTCAATGCCTTATAATTGCTGGCTCTCCCTGTGCCCGTGTTCTCCACACCATGCTGCTGCTGCCAGGATTGGAAAATTAGTGGTGTTGGCAATTCAAGACTGTTTTCCTTACCTTTTCAGTGCCTCTTTCATTGAAATGAAGTTAAATCCAGTTACTGTGAGCACTCACCTGATTTTGGTTCTTACAAAAGTGCTTTATTCATGTAGATAATTAATTGGTGTCCTTGTGGGAAGGGGTGACAATTGGTGGAGACTTCTATTCCGATTGCCGCACCCCTCTCAAATTATCATGCTCTTGAAGAAAAAGAAAATACATAAGAAACTAGGTACCACAAAAATGATTTCAAGAAATAAAAATTTTGAAATTATAATGATGAGTTGGAAGAGTTATTAAAATAAAAATTTTAAGCAAAGTAGAACATCTGGTATTATATAATAAAAAATGATTTCCAATGAAGGGGAAAAAGTGAGTTCACATTTACAAACTTTTATATAAAACACTATGCTATAATGTTTTCTCATTGTTTTACTTTATTCTCAGAAACTAAAAAATCACATGAATGGAGCAATTGTTTTAGAGTTGCAGATGGAGAAGAGGAAGTTTAATCTTCACATTCAGCTGAAGAGCCAGAGATTTCTATTAACAGAGGCTATGCCCTTTGCATGAAAGTATGAACAACTTTGAAGTTTAGACTATCATATATTTTAAATAATAAAATCATGCACAACATGGACATTAATAAGCTCCTTAGAACTATCTGAAGCACCTGGTTGAAGTCCCAGAGTTCATGAGGTCATTTTTATTTATAATGATATATTATCTTCATGTGAGAGTGTACACGCAGAAAGCACATGTCTAGTGAGAGTAGTTTTTGATGAAGTATCTTGTCAAGTAAGACATATTTTATTTCTTTCTCAACCACAGATAATTATTTCCAATTTTAAAAAGAGTAATAGATATTTTCTCAAAACATTAATATTTACCAATTATTTCATCACTAGAACTATATAGAGACAAAACCCATCCAACACTTAAGATAGGTACATTTTATTTCATGTAAGTTATACTCTAAATAAAGTTGAATTTAAAAAGTTTATATATTTTGCAGATGTGCTATGAATAAGAATTATATTTGGTTTTTAGTTATAAACTTCTCTCTGATTAAGCTATGAAGACTTTTACAAACATGGCTTTACCAAGCTAATATATTATTTATGCAGTTTCAGTGTTTATGTATACTTACCTGTTCATAACAAGTCCTGTGTACTTATTAAACATCGAGATTTTAGGGCACACCTAAAACCAACTGAATCTGCGTGTTTTATCAACTATATCAGGTGATTGCAAATAAGAGCACATTTGAGAAACAGTACTTTTATTCCTCTCAACCCCTTGTCCAAATAATTTTTTACTCAGTTTTCTTCCAACTTGAATTTCTATCAGTCTCTGAATTTTCCAAAGCTTTTTGGAGCCCTCCTTTCTAAAATTGTAGATATTACAATACGAATTGCTGACATCCTTATCAGGATTTGAAAAAATAAATAAATACAGGGAAAGACCAAATGAATGCCTATTTTGGTTTGTTACATCAGGTAATGGAGTGAAAGAAAAGAAAAATAGGGCATTGGCACTTCCAATGTCACCTTCCTAAGCATACATAGTAATAATACTAGTGTTCCTATCTCCCAACTTATGATGCAATTTGCTGAAAAAAAAAAAAAAAAGAAAATATTTCAAGCATTTTGAAGGTGATCCAGTATCTTTGAAACAAAACAAGAGCATGCAATATTACCAAATAGACAGTGCTGTATTATTTCATTTGTCGTTGGAAAAAGCAAACTTGCAAATTGGATAATTTTAGAATGCCATGCAATTACCTATTTCTGAGTTCAAAGGATTGCATTATAATACTTGTTTTGTTATAAACAATTATTGATGCTAAATGTATAGTCAATACAGTTATTATTAAAAAACATAGTCTCAGTAAGTTTTAGATATTTATTTTTGTCATTTTCAGGAATTCTAAATTATTGAATGATGTTGGTTATGGTTACAGAAAGTTGTCTGATCTGATTAAAAATGCTGACAAAACAATGAAATTTCTGGTACCCCAGTACCCATTACCAGAGAAGCAGCCGCCCGTTTGTTAGCAGAAAGCTTATTTGCGTTTTACTCAAATAGATGTCCTTAAAGAAGCCACATTAAAATCACCTGACATGCTCATCAAAAGCAGACTTCTGAGCTCAGCCCCAGAAATAATAAATCTAAATCTTAAAGGCAGTGGCCCAAGAATTTCTGTTTTAACTAGGTCCCTAGAAAATTCATATATAAAACAGATTGAGTAATTATTTGTATTTTAAGAACTCTGAAGCTGATCAAGATGGGGGTCTGACACTATCACTGAGGTCACAGTGGCTTTGTCATAGCCAGAAGCACAAATAAATCTCTGTGACAGTGTTATGATTACTATATATGAAAGCACATCTCCCTGAGTAAATAATAACACAATCTTTAGAAAAAGCTGCCTTAGAACCATCTGACTGATTTGGGCTACTTCTTCCTAAGAGAAATTACTAGATTCACAAACTAAAAGAAACAATTTTTTATTCCTCTGAATGCTACAATTGCTAAATCATAGTCACTTGTGGCATATGTGTGTGTGTGTGTGTGTGTGTGTATACATATATACACACACATATATTCATTATATATATATAAATATATGTATGTGTATGTATATATATGTGTATATATATGTACGCATATATACACATATATATACACATATTAATTTATACACACAAATATATATTTATCTATTTCCATTCATACACAAAACCAGCTTTTCAAGTTATTTCTTGCAGACAATGAATGAGATGGTATTAAGGTGGAGATAACGAAATGGGAGTATTACACATGTAAGAATAGTAATTTCAGATTTCTGACACCCTTATCACAGATAACAAGGAAACTAGTAAAATACAGACGGCATACCTAAGAAGTAACAACAAAATAATTTTATGTTTAAATCTGGTTACGTATAATATTCCGTTTTCTGCCTACCATCTTTATCTTTTTCCCTGACTCTTGACATTTATCCTACCCTATACACCTTCCTCATTCTTGGATTTCTTAATCTATATGTAATATATTCATTTTATTTTCAGGTGAACAGTTTATTGAGCTTTTACAATATGTACTTTAAGTATTTTGGATGTCAAGATTTGACATAAAATTGATTTCACTTAATAAGCACATTATAAGCCACTTAATAGCTGCATTATCCTTAACAAATTTTAAATTGATCTTTGCCCAGTACACAACTCCTATGATAATCAGTCTCATAAAAATGATTAGATAGCACACACAACTATGGGTCAGCTTTTCCCCACGTGTATAGTAGGTGTTTTTATAAGGCAAATACATTAATTAAAGCAAAGAAAACTCAGAGTACAAAATGTATCTGGTATGTATTATATCCATGTACCAAATTTACCAGAGGAAATAGAAATATTTTATTTATATAATTAATCCAGCTTTTTTCTTATCTTTGCTTTAAAAAAAAAAGGCAAAGAGAAGCAATCTGCACTGGTTTGCAAAGAAATTTAGGTTAATCGAAGCCATTTACTAAAGAGCAACTTGATTGCCTGAAAGAGTCAATGCATCTCAAAAAAGAGATATTTCCAGGAAGAAAAAAGAGGGTCTAGCAGAATATTTCAATGGCGCCATTTTAAAATTGGCTAAATAATTTATTAACATGACCCTAATCCTTTCAAAACATTTTGAAAACAGAGTGCTTTCAAAATTGAAAAATCAAATTATTTTAGCAAGGTGAATCCTCTAGGGATAACAGGAAAAAATATCTCGAAGCAATGCAATTGAAGTTATGACAAAATACTAATTAAAAATTGAGCATATGTTCCAATATGAATGCTTCTACCACATATCTAAGATATAATTTATATGGTGAAGCTGTCATTGCTTAGACAACATTATTCATTAAATTGCATTCAATTTTTGTTATGATATTAATTTTACTATTTATTTTTTAATCTTGGATAATGACTTTTAGCTCCATGCTTATTTATATATTCTGAAGATTATAAAATCGCCATTCACAAAAGTTTCCATCTCCAGTTTTTATTTCCATATTTTAGAAGTTTCCCTAAAGTTTAAAAAAAGTATATACAAATGTATAAGTAGTCAGTATGTATGCATATACATCTGCAATGGTTCCATAGTTTATGTAGGTAGACACAGTGGGCTATTGGAGAAATTTTCCTTCTCTTTTCATGTAACGACTTCTTTTCCTTTAACCCCCAGCAGTGAGAATGCTGAATCAAATGGTAGTTCTACTTTCAGTTCTTTAAGGAATCTCCATACTGTTTTCCATATTGATTATTTACACCAGTTTACACTCCAACCAGCAGCGTAGAAGTGTTTCCATTTCACAAAATCCAAGCTAAAATCTATTAATTTTTTATTTTTTTAATTGTGGCCATTCTTGCAGGAATAAGGTGGTATGTAATAGTGGTTTTAATCTGCATTTCCCTGATAATTAGTGATGTTGAAAAAAAATTTTATGTGCTTGTTGGCAGTTGTACGTCTTCTTTTGAGAATTCATGTCCTTTGCCCAGTTTTTGATGGGATACATGTAATTTAAATGGATCATATCTTACTGAAGCTGAAGAGTGTTTTATCTCATGTGTTGAGTATCTGGAATTTGTTATTTCAACAGAATTGGTTTTCTTGACCTTTGCATTCCAGTGTTCACTGGATTGGTAATTGTTTGGTAGTTGATAAGGTATTATTAGGTAAAAACCATAGTTACTTAAAACAGGCAAGTTTTGATTTGTTCTAACAGATTATATCACTGTTTAGCAATATTTTATTTATAGCTTACATTGATTGAAAATGCATCTGTAAATTTTTTATTGAGTAATATTGAATTATTTCTAAATCACATTTCTCTTTTCCCAGCTATGAATACATTTATTTTTATTTCATTAAGCTCAATGAGAAAAATATTAATTTTTTACAGAACTACAGAATTGTAGAATTACATAGATATATCATGAAGATAAACCAATACCACCCCTTCTTTCTTTAAATGAACAAAAGCTTAAATGGTTTGTCCCACAGTAAAATACCTGCTATGTGATTAGGTCCTAGATTTCTTAATTCCTTTGGTAATTTCATGCTCTTTGTGTCTCAGGAATTTGAGTACTTGATGACAAAAACTATGAGTTTCTGATTTTCAAGATTTGTTACAATTCATTTTAGTACACATAATTTTTTCTCAGTATAATCATGTAACATCCCAATTAGCATTTTAAATATTGATGTTCAGTCCCTTCATATATCACAGGGCTATAAGCAACTTACTTCTGGTTGACTGAAAAGTATCCTAGAAAGGGGCAGTCTAGCAAGACAAAAAGAATTCTAGACAATAGCTAGTCTACTCTGGTCAAATACCACAGAAAAAAATTGTGGTTTCATGCCCCCCACATTAGTTAAGTCCCAGTGGAGAACATAAACTTAAAACCTCACAAATGTGTAACAACAAGCTGCTACACTTCTGATGTGTACATAATGGGAATAACGCAGGTCCAAGTGATAATTAGCTCAAAGAAGTTATTGTGCATGTGAGTTGTGAATGTTTGAAGTACAGGACTCCTAAAAACTGTAAAGCAAAGGTGCCAGAAAAGGCCTGAAGATTTACAGGCACTCTTTCATAGATCAAGGAAGTAGTTTCAATGGAAAATTTAAAAATACATTGATCCGAATGAAAATAAAAGTACAGCATATCAAGTTTCTGGAACACAGCTAAAACAGCGCTGAGAGAGAAAACTATGGCACGAAGCGCTACTAGAAAAGAGGAAAAGTCAGAAATTAATCACCTAAGTTCTCAGCTCAAGAACCTGAAAGATTAATGCAAAACCAAAGCTGAAGGAAGGAACAACTTAGTAAGCATAAGGGCAGAATTAAACTGAAATTTAACTGAAAACAGAAATAGCAATACAGAAAAATCAATAAATTACAGGGCTGGTTCTTTGAAAGGATCGATAAAATTGACCAACCTCTAGCAAAACAAATCCAGAAAAGACACAAAAATTGTCAATATCAGGAATAAAACAGGATATAACTATAGACCCTACAGACATCAAAAGAATAAGAAAATATTATAAACAACTTTACACACACAGACTATATCTTACACACATGGACAACATGGAAGAAATACGCCAATTGCTCAATAAACACAGACTACCACAATTTATCCAATATGAAATAGGTAATGTTTGTAGTCCTATAACTGTTAAGTAAATTGAATTTACAATTTTTTAAATCTCATAAAAGATATATCCAGACCCTAATGGTTTTATTAGAGAATTCAATGAAATGTTTAAAGAAGAATTAACAGGAATTCAACAAAATTTCATGCAGAAAAAAAGAGGAGAGAACACTCACTGATTCATTTTATAAAGGTAATTTTATCCTGGTGCTAAAATCAGATGAAGAGAGTTGAAAATGTAGACTACATATCGGGTACCATGTACACTGCTCAGGTGACAGGTTCACCAGCATCTTAGAAATCACAGCTAAAAACTTACCCATGTAACTAATAACAACCTGTACCCCCAAAACCATTGAAATTAAGAATAAATTACATGTATCCAAGTACTTAGTTACTTATGTTTATGTAGCTTTAACTTTGTTACTCACTTGCAATGTGACCTTCGATTATCTACATTTTCTTCAAGTCAATTGTAAAATGATGTCAGTTCAACAAATCTATCTAGAATATCGGTTCCAGTTTTAAAGCTTTATGATTTTATGGTTCAGATCTACTGAGTATGGCTTAGTTATTTGTCATAAAATGTCAAAGGTCAAGCTCAGTCACTGAAAGAATGTGCTACAACTCTTCTTTATCACAGTCAAATCAAGTTGTACTTAACGTACTACCTCACCTTAATGCCTTTTGCGGCACCTTCACTTTGCAGTTCTTAGAAGTCCTCTATGCCAAACATTCACAACTCACATGCACTGTCACTTCCTTTACCTGCTTATCACTTGACCTGCTGTAACTCAGAGTATTTTACTGCTGCTCTCATGTTCCCATAATTTTTCTCACCTAATTCCACAAACTTCACATTTCCTACCTTTATCATTTTAAGTCCATATGATTTTAAACACTATAGAAAAGTTATCTAATTGCAGATTGAACCCACTAAAAAGCCAAGTAAACAATATTAGAGAAATTCTCAACTGTACCAATCAATTACTTTTGATATACCCATAGTCAAATGTCTATCTACAAGAAGATATATAAACAGGATCACATTTTAACAATTATTGAACGAAATCCTTCTTTCCATTCAGACCCCAGTTAAAATTCTTTACCAGCAAATTTCTTGAACATTTTAGATTGTCACTTAATGCTTGTTTTTATTATCCATTATCATTTAATTATTACATTGGATTTTTGCTCCTATCCCTTCCCTGAAATTGAAATATCAAATATAGCATCTCTCAGAATTTCAAATCTCACTCTATGTCTATTCCGCTACAAAAAAAAAAAAAAAAAAAAAAAATTCAAATGCAAAACAGGGAAACAAACAAGCAATACAAAGACAGTCTTGATGGAATGGTGTTAGAGAAGCCAAGCAAGAAGAATGGAATTGAAGGAGGTACTGTTAAAAAGCCCAGCGTTACAGCGAGGAAAGGTAAAGACAGCACATTTTACGTTGGTTTTGAGAACTATGTTTTGCTCACATTTAGAAATGAGTGGTAGATAAAGATGTAAAGGTAACGAGTGTTGACCATTCTACTTAAGGCATTTGGCTAATGGTTACAGGCTTGAGGATTCAAGCAGATAGACAAAAAATTAAGAACACACGTGGTAGAATCAGTGACAAATTGTAGAAGAAACTATGCTACCTCTACAGGTTAAAAAGAGATACACAGAAAAATCTTAAAATCTTTATATTATCTTAATTTATATTCCAGTGAGAAATTATTTGCAAAGAATGCTTTCTAAATGTGAATTTAGTGGATAGGTTTTTAGGAACAAAATATCTTGACTATGATAATGCATCTTCAACAGTATGTTTTTTGGATAATGCAAAAAGTTAGGACTATCATTTATCAGCATCAGGACTAGGGTGAGGCAAACAAGGCATTTGGTGCAAATTTTCATAAGACATTCACTCTCAGGATCATGGAAAAGTAGGGTCAGCGTTTGCAATGGAAAGTGGGGACCTCCTGAAATTTTATGCCTGAGACACCATGCTTACCTCACCCTGGTTCTGGCCCTACCATTTGTAAAATGCATTTATATGCTTTTAACTATCTTACAAAAAGTATTGAAGCATAGCAACCAGAAACTCCTACTAAGTCTATAATAATGTTACATGTTCATAGACTCTAAGCCTATATTTTTTACCATCAAATTATACACATTAAACATTTAATTTCAAGTATTAATTAAGCGAGGCATGGTTGTGTATTCCTGTAGTCCCAGCTACTCAGGAGGCTGGGGTGGGAGGATCATTGGAGCCCAGGAGTTTGCGGCCAGCCTGGGCAACATAGCAAAATTTGTCTCAGAAAAAAAATGTAAAATGTAAAAATGTAAAAATATTCACATAAATAAGAGCACATAAGGTAAAATAATTCAAAGTATATTTAATTTTAATAAAATTATAAAATGTGCATATATAACAAGTAAAATAAGGCTCTAAGAATTTGATTCAAAGAATTTAAATATATAGCCACATATAGATATATAGGCATGTGTACATTTAAAAAAATTAAAATAGAAACACTTAACTTCGGTTTATAATCTTACTAATTATTTAAATACTTCACTGTGTATTTTTCTGTATTTTCAATTTTTACAGTAATCCTCGATTAAGAAGACAATAATGTTATAAGTATGTGTTTGTCAAATATCTACTATGTTTACAAACATCCTGCTTTCTTCAAATCTCAATATCTAGCAGAAAAGAAAAACTATACCCATCCCCTCTTTACACGTCCATACCAACATAGTTAGTTATGGTGAAATATAGCAGGTTCCATGCTTTAGTACAAAAAACCCTCTATGTGATAGCAATAAAGACTGCTAATTCCATAACAAAATAGTAAATTGTTTGTGTTTTTTGGTTTGGTTGTTTTCTTTTTTCTTTTCTTTCTTTTTCTTTTCTTTTTTTAGACATAGTCTCACTCTGTCACCCAGGCTGGAAATGCAGTGGTCAATCTTGGCTCACTGCAACTTCCACTTCCCAGGTTCAAGGGATCCTCCTGCCTCTGCCTCCCCAGTAGTTGGCATTACAGGTGCTCACCACCACATCTGGCTAATGTTTATATTTTTAGTAGAAATGGGGTTTCACCATGTTGGACAGGCTGGTCTTCAAATCCTGGCCTCAAGTGATCCTCCCACCTGGGTTTACAGGTGGGGGCCACCATGCCTAGCCTAAAATAGCAAATTGTGCATGAAAACCCAATGAGTTGTGTGGAATCATTAAAGCAAAAGTATATTTCCCTCTGTTTTCTTCTAAGTTTGCTTTCATTGGAAGTGATTTTTAATTTTTTTTTTTTAAGTTCTGGGGTACATGTGCAGGATGTGCAGGTTTATTTACATGGGTAAATGTGTACCATGGTGGTTTGCTACATCTATCATCCATCACCTCGGTATGAAGCCCAGCATGCATTAGCTCTTTTGTGTGATGCTCTCCCAGCTGCCTGCCCTCCCTCAACAGCCCCCAGTGGTGTTTTTCCTCTCCCTGTGTCCATGTGTTCTCATTGTTCAGCTCCCACTTAGATGTGAGAACACTCAGTGTTTTGTTTTCTGTTTCTGCTTTAGTTTGCTGAGGATCATGGCTCACTGGAAGCAATATTTACCTCTTGAAAATTATCAGTTGATAACTAAACTTTAAGGTGTGCTTCTCTATGTTGCAATGAATAATTCATGAAAAATGAGGAGAAAATAAGTGAGCATTTAGTTAATAATAATTGTAAAGTTATCTTTTTCCCTTTGGAGAATGCACTGTTTATTCCCTGTTATGTATATGCATGCTTTAAGGGAAGTTATTAATACATTTTGACGTGTTTTGCTGATTCCAAATCCACATTTATATATAAACAGTACATTTTTTAGGCTTTACATATTATATTTTTTGTTAATAAACTTCAATATAGTTATATGTTCCCTGCAGATACAGGCAAAAGGTAATAACATATGTTTTCATTTTCTACAAATTCAATTATTTAATTAATTTGTTATTACTTAGGATAATTACTGTTTTATTTGACCTAAATAATTACTAAGTTTTGCAATTGACATATTTTGTATCTATTTTGTACTGAAGTTTTTACTATTTTGTCAGCAATGCCTATTATTTTACCTTACTCCATATGCAGCCAAATGAAAGGATTCTTTGTTCTGAACTTTTTATACTACTTAGTTCTGCAATTTATTTATTCCTAAAATATTTAACAAATACTTAAACGTCACGGTTGAAAGCTAGATGCTTTTATTCTCTCCTCTCTCTCTCTCTCTCTCTCTCTCCCTCCCTCCCTCTCTGCCCCCATGTATATCTTTCTATGGTTTCCCATGACTGTCTAAAGAGATACTTGAAGATACATTTCACAGTCTACATTAAGAAGATTAATGGTCGCCAATGGTGCAGAGGAGGGAATGAGAGATAAGTAGGTAAAGCACAGGTATTTTGGGCATGGTAAAATTATTCAGATAACTACTGTAATGGTGGATGTATTTATTTACTAGGGCTGCTATTTAAAGAAAAAAGAAAGAAAAACAGGGTAGCTTAGAGCAACAGAAATTTACTTTCTCAAGTTCTGGAGGCTAGATGTCTGAGATCATGCTATTGACAGTTTTGGTTCCTTGTGAATGCTGTGAGGAAAAACCTGTATCATGCCTCTCTCCTAGCTTCTGAGAGTTTGCTAGAAATCTTTCCATTCTTTGGTTTGTAGATGTTTTGCCCTAATTTCTGCCTTCATCTTCACATGTGTTCTCTGTATATGTGTCTATGTCCAAATTCCCTATTTTAAAAGACTGAAGTCATTATTTTCACTTGATTGTATTTGTGTAAAGACTTTATCCCTAAGTAAGATTACTTTTTCAGGGACTAGAGGTTTAGGGCTAAAACATATTTTGTTGGGGCACACAATTAAATACATAACAGTGAGTATGAAATTATATATTTTTCATTTCCCATATAACTTTACAACACAAAGAGTCAATGCAAGTGTGTACAGTTTTTAAAAAATCATTTAGGAAATCAGGAAGTCTCAGGGGGAAATGAAGACTGTTACAGAATAATCTAATTAAAAATATATCCTCTCAGAAGTACATGGAGGAAAGGTGCTGACCTAAGTAATTTTGGAAGTGAATGAAAGGCAAAAGTAATTGCACAAAAACCCTATACTCTAACTGATAATTTCCCTCAGAGGCATGGGTTAACAATTTGATATTTCTATATATGTATGCTTGATTTCAATAACTAAGTAAATGGATGGTGGATGGTGGAAGCCAGATTTATCACTGTTATAAAGGAAATTTACAAATTAGCAAAGGGGTGAGGATAGAATTATTCATGATTTAATGGATTATGGTTGGAGTCATTAGTAAGAATTTATATTAGAATTAATATAGACACAGATGGTTAGATATCATATAATCATAGATATGTGTTTATACGTAGGTTAAAATACACACATATATTTATTTATTCACTCTATCAGTTGAAAGTGCCTAAAGAAATGATACCCCAAAGTCAATGGGCATACTTATAATCAGATATTGGTTTCTAATACCACTTGCCACTAAGAGAAACCCAGGGTTCTTGGTGAAGTGGCAGTGATTTGGGAACTAGGACTGTGTTAAGAAAGATACAAGATGAGCCTCCAGCAGGAATATCTTGTAGTGCTAGGAAGTTAAGGAAGTGCTAAAAAATACGTTAATGTGGGAATATCAAAAGGCACAGAAGTGAAGTGGAAGATGTCAGCAGTAAAATAAAGTCATATTGAATTATGACTCAAAGAATAAAATAAATATCCCTGAGTCTACACTGATATAAATAAATTAGTGAATAAGTTCACAAATAGGGTATAAGAGAAAATTTCTCTGTGCAGAATTCCAAATAATTATGTGGCTACTTCACCCTACAGGAGAGGAAAAATTATCTTTTTTTTTAAGTGTGGAGTATATATGGTCACTTTCCTCCCAAAGTGTACAATATGTAAAGGAGTGAAATAGCAACTTTAGAGGGGAGAACCTGACAAACACTTCAGTCAGGTGATCAAGGATAACATAAGCAGTCATTAATAATGTTGATAATATGTACTTTTGATATGATGAGATAAAAATGGTACTTTATTTCTGTGATCTTTCAAAGAATGTATTTAAAAATCAGATTTCACCTTGCAAGTATTAGCAAATTCTACTATTTATCTAATTAATAAGAGGGATAAACAGTACTTAAATTGTATATAGAGGCGGAGGTTGCCGTGAGCCGAGATCATGCCATTGCACTCCAGTCTGGGTAACAAGAGCGAAATTTCATCTTAAAAAAAAAAATGTATATAAGACTTAGAATGATTACAGTTTTCCTTGTACAGTTAAAAGCTTTTTACACATATTTTGTAATGTAATGGGTTGATTTAATATTCCTGAATTCCTATAAGTGAGGCTTAGTATTATCTCTCTTGTGATCTTTTTCCCAATGTCTTATAGAAGTTGACAAGATGGATTTTGAACCCCAGTAACCTGACTTCAGGATTGGTGTGTCCAACAACTATGTCACACTGCTTCTCAGACCACTTGAAGTTCACAAATTGTTAATAAAAATAAATAATAAATATTTTATGTTTCTTTTGAAGACAGAATTCACTTGTGTACAGTAAATCCTTACTATTCACAGATTCTGTATTTTTGAATCCCCCTAGTGGCTTAAATTTAATCATGACCCACAAATACTTGAGGTGGCAAAAATATAGAGTGGCAAAAAGTGAGCACATGCTGCCAGCTGAAGTTAGCGGTGGCAACACTCTACTTAGGTTTAGCTCTCATTCAGAGATGACCATAGTATGCAGCTGGTTGGGGAAAATGCAGTGTGGTACAAGACGTCCAAGCTCTGGGCCTGTGGGACTGGTTTTGAATCCTAATACTGGCACTTATAAGTGGGGTGGCCTCAGGCAAGTCGTTTAGCACTTCTGAACCTCAGTTTCTCTTCTGTAAAATAAAGAAAATATGCCAGGCTGAGTTCTTTTTAGGATTTAAGGATTTCACATATAATCTATGTGAAATATGAGGTGTATGTGTATCTGTGCATGTGTGTATGTATCTATCTATTTTGGTTTACACATAATATATATTTCCTCTAACAGCAGCAGTTCAGTATTTGCTAAGTCAATGTTTGCCCAAATTTTATAGAACAAAACTGCTTTGTATTAAAAAATAGGATGTATTTAAAAATTTTTTAATGTTTATTTATTTATTTATTTTGAGGCAGGGTCTCACTCTTCTGCTCAGGCCGGAGCACAGTGGTGCAGTCTCGGCTCACTGCAACCTCAAACTCTGTACTCAAGCAATCCTCCACCTCTCAGACACCCAAGTAACTTAGGCCTACAGGCAGACACCACCACACCCAGTCAACTTGAATTTTTTTGTTAGAGACAGGGTTTCTCCATGTTGACCAGTCTGGTCTCAAACACCTGGGCTCAAGTGATCCACTAACTTCAGCCTCCCAAAGTGCTGAGATTACAGATGTGAGCCACTGTGCCAGCCTAGACTGTGTATTTAAAGTGTTTTACATGCTAGAAATTATACAAAACTCTAGGATGTGCACAGCAGACCACAAGAGATCTCAGTCAAGTGGGCAAAAACTAAAATTTTCATAGAAGAATTAAGTAAAGTCTTTTGAGAGACACTTGGAAAATCAAAGAAGATAAAATCCAGGCCCTACATAGCACTTCGGAATGACAAGGATTACATACCTTCTCATACCTCCCATATTTGTCTTTACTTGGAAGTAAGAATTGGGAGATGGGACAGACTGGAACAACAATTCCAATCATTATGCTAGCTCTTTTAGATAATTCTCAATCCAGCTTTCAAATAAAATGATTGGAATGCATCCCAACTCTCTGTTTTATGGCTTCTAAAACTATCCACAGCATGCAGTTAGTGTGGGCGTGCCATGTACTTTACTGACCACAGGCACTTAAAAGCTTACTTCTTTATGTCTGAGAGCCTATGAGTTTTATATTACCCACGCCTTCTTCTTCCTTAATACACATGCACTTGTGTTTTCAGGCAACCAAATAACACAAAAATCTCTTATGCCATTAAAATTATTTTCTATTATTTTCAATCTCAACAGATGCTATTGGGAAGTCAGAGAGCCACTACAGCCCTATTAGTGAACCTAAATGGCTTTGAATTAGTTCAGTGCTAAATTTTATAGCACAAGTTGACATTTTATGACTATGTAATATGAAAAAAAAAACGTCAATTTCCACTCCCTGAAACAAGTGGATTAAATTCAGATAACATATTTTCAATTAAAGTATTTATCTTACCTCATTCTAACAAAAATGTGTTAGAAATTATTAATCTAGCAGGAATAGAGATTTTTTTAATTTGCAATTTAAGACAGATGGAAAGCACACTGTAGTTCAGCTCTGATTTTCCTTTTTTTTTTCCACCCTGATCACTAATATTTAATTAGCAATTTATGGAAGCAATTTACTAAAAAAGTGGCTGATCAATTAAAAGTTCTGTTTCATTTCATATGCTGCTTCCTTTGAGAATATCAATTATGTTATTACATTCAAACCAAATTATAAATATTTTTTCAATTTTCAATTTTCCTTTTAGTATAATTTTTCTTATACAATCTGGGGAAAGCTTTTCTTTTCTAGCAAAGTTCATTTTCTGTTCCCAACACGTTCTCCATCCTTGGTTCAGTTGTTCAAATCTGTTAGACTTAACCATCTGAAACAAACCATGTTGATTTTCTCAGCTACTTCAGAAAAATACTGCTACTTTCCTCTAGCCCAGAACCATTTCTTTAGCCTTCTCCCATCATTCACACTCTTCCCCGAACTACTTACCTAGCAGGTGGATGGCTCTTAAAATTGAGAGATGAACAGGTATTGGGATAAGGACGACTTGTTCTAATATCAGCTTCAACAGAACAGATAATGGCCTTCAAGTTTCTAATAAAGAACTCCTGTTTATTGCTCAGAAGCCTAGAATGGCTCTGAAAAAAAATTATTAAAGTGAACGGAAAAAAATTATTAAAGACATTAAGCTAACCCTTCACGGTGTCTCTAAACACCTGCTACATTATGAAAGCCACTAACACCAGGTACTCTACGTGCGTGCAGTCATCGTGTTCTGTATATATCCTTTTATGGCACTTCAAGTTAGGGCTCATTACAACACTCAAATTTCTTTTAAACATTTTTATGGCTTTTCTTATGTCTATATCCTCAATATATATTTCAAAGAGAACAAATGTATGATGAAGTTCACATGTCTCACCCTTCATATGACCCTGATAAAAAACAGTTTTTGTAATCATGCAATCTCATATTCTTTGTGGTGGTAAAAGTAACCATGTATTATTTTTACAGCCAACAGAGGTAAACTATTCTACCGTAATGTAAATTTCCCAGGAATGTTGTTCACATCTATAATCTTCTGCATTATTCTTACCTAAAGTTCCAACACACATTGACAAAATGGCAGAGAGAGAGAAAGAGAGAGAGAGTGAGAAACAGGAGAAGGCAGACAGAGGTTTCTTTTTCTTGCAGAAAAGCCTTTGGTCTCTTAAGAGTGGCACATGTAATTTTATGTGGCTTAATAACACTTTTCCTTGTCATCTCCTGATCTTTCTTCTCCAAACTGAGACCTGGTTCAAGCAGAAATCACTAAGCCATTGTTTAATGGAGTCATATGATAAGTGCAGATTTTATGACAACCCATAGCCATTCCAAACAATGGGGACAGGTGACCTAGTTGATGTGCTCACAGGCCTACCATAGCAACATTATCAAAACAAACCCTAAAATATATCACTCCATAGGTAAATTATTTCTTTGTAGATAAATTCAGAAGAAATAACTTTTATAAATGTTTGCACTTTTTAGCTATGCTACATAGTAATGATGAAAGACAAATTAAAACTGAAAATACTTTTGTGCTAGAATTTTTTCACCTGTAGGAACATATAATATATATGTATTTTTATACATACATGAACATATTATATATACATATATATATTTATACATACATGTATATATTATATAACTCCATTTTATTATATAACATTATATAACATGCAATTATATAATATAACTATATGTCTATAGAAAAGAACGACATTCAGTACCTTAGTGTTTGGGCTTTAAAAATAATTCATTATTTCATTCCACTCTCTCTACCTCATGACATAATATTCCATAAATTACTGCAGTTTTTTAGGAAGAAAAAAGCACATTACTTTCAGAAGCTGTGCTCTACTGAGGATGAATAATTAATAAGGTTCCTTAATCCATTTTAAAATAAATTTTAAAAATTCTATTTGTAGATTTAGTACATTTTGTATTATGAATAAAATTAATTGTAGGCATAGATTTTGTTAGAACTAAATTCTGTATATTTTTCTTAAGGTGGGACATTGGTGAGCATATATATACAGGGACAGATTTTTCTCTCCCATTTACATTTTAAATCTTATTTAAATAATCCAACCAGAGTTCTGTGAGGCTAAAGATATCATATACCTTCTGAGCAATGTATTAAACATTTTTGTTTCAGGAAGATAAGATCATTACCTGCCGCTGTGTCACTTAAGCGTGACGAGGTCATCAGTATGTTTCGATTTTTGTTATTACATGCAGTATATGTCCCTTCTTCAGTAACTAATTTTGCCTTAGATTTTTCTATGAAAAGAGAATCCATTGCAAGTGAGGTTTTGTTTGGGTTAAATGAAACTTCCATTATTTATCTGAAATAAATGTTTAACAAGTTGCATTAGCAAAAAAATAAAACAAAACTTGGCAGAAGTTTCAGTATAATCCGGAATACCAAAAATATTTAAATAAAGACTGTGATGTTTTACTTTTGAAAGGATTCTAGAATATCAATATGTACAGTAAACTTGGCAGTTATGACATTAGACATAAGATGTATGCAAAGCAGGTTCACCGTGCACTGGGCACTAATGTGTTTGAGTTCCGTAAGACAGAACACCTACATACAAGCTATGTGAAGCTGATTGATCACGTACAGGTTAGAAGCAAGGAACACCAGAAGCCTGGAATTTATGAAGAAAGTTGAATTGCCCAAGGCTTAGGAGAGCTACCCCAGGTGGACTGACTCTCTTCTATCCTTGCTCCTCTAGCACAGCAACTAGGGAACCCAGGAAAGCAGACTGCACTTGGTTTTATACAACAGGAAGCCTGGAATCACTGGGTTAAAGTGTTGAAAAAACACCCTGTTTTCAGGAGGTTCTGGAACAGAGCTCAGTTTGTTCTGTTCGGTTTCTTCGTATCTTAGGATGTTGCATCCTCTGAGCAATCTAGTTTTTCGTAAGAACTGCAAACAAGCACATGGGAAAATTGGGTCACTCCAAGGCTACCTGAAGAAGTGCCCTGCAATGTACCTTAATGATCAACAAATATAAAGCTATTAGGCAAAATACATGCTTTTGACCAAAAAAAACCAAAATAATGCAAACTCTTGGAAATATTTAGGGTAGAATCTTTGCTTATGTTGGATTCAAATAGTATAGTTTTGATTTGGTAGCTGAACTTTCTCAAAGACATATAAATACCCCTCAGTGGAACATCGTTTATCATCACCATAACCAGTAGTCAGAATTCAGAGAGGTCATTGTGATTTTAGAGAAGTAGGTGCCAAGGTCATCTTCAGTGGTGGGAAAAATAGAATAGCCCAAGAATTTACTTTCTCAAGGCCTCTCTAGGTTATGTCATCAAAGACCTATGCTTTGATATCATAACATCTTAATCAAGAATACCCCGTTAACTGGCAACATTTAGACAAATTAATATTAGGTTGGCATTTCTTTAATCAGCAGATTTGCCTATAGATCTGCACCTTTTTTCTGAGTTAAAATTCATTTTATCATCTCTGTCTTGGATGTCGGTAAAATAAGATTCTTCTGGCCCAATATTTGCAGCAGTTTTAAGAAATGTGAAATTATTATCACACTTGAAAGACCACCTTATGTCGTCAATTGATATTCCTTACTATTATTTTTTATTTTTGCTATCATCGGCTTTTTATTAACCAATTGAATTTTCCACTTTTTGTTTCTGTCAAATGTATTTTATTCACTTTACAAGTACACACATACACAAATACACCGCCCCCCACCTCCAGCCATAGTCTTCCTTTTCTTTTGCTGGGGGGATGGAGTCTGACTATGTTGTCCAGACTGGAGTGTGATGGCGCAATCTCAGCTCACTATAACCTCTGCTTCCAGGTTCAAGTGATTCTCCTGCCTCAGCCTCCTGAGTAGCTGGTACTACAGGCACAAGCTACCACGTCTGGCTAATTTTTGTATTTTTAGTAGACATGGGGTTTCACCATATTGGTCAACCTGATCTCTAACTCCTGATCTCATGATCCACCCACCTTGGCCTCCCAAAGTGCTGGGATTTCATTCCTTCTTTCCATCTCATTGTAATTGGTTCATCAGTATAGTTTCAACCAAGAACTCAGAACTATTCGGGTTGCTTATGTAGCAACTTCTTACTATGACTGTTCTGGAAGCTGACTCACAATCTGCTCCTGTGCATTACTGGGAACACATACTATTCCAAGATACTTTAAACTGCTCAAGATGGGTTTTCATTACCAAATCACTATTTTGTGCTGTAGTAGGAAAACATTGACTTCTTTTTATTGTTTATTATTTCAGTAGCTACTGTTACAGTTTGTTTCAAATGGCCATCTAATTGTCCAGAATATATGTGTAATAGAATATGTGAACTGAATTAATATTTTATTTATATCATGATGTTTCTTCTCTTTCCTCTAAGGCAGTTTTTATCTTTGAAATGCCAAACTTCATTACATAGGCATGCCATTATTGTTGTTCAGAATCTTTCAAAGAGGTGGGCATCATTCAGTTGTTATCGTACAATTATACACATTAGTAAGACCAAAAACATAAATCACTTTTATCTGGTAAAAGACTTTACATTAATACTTTATTTTAATATGAAATAATATCTATTTAAACAGGAAATTCACTTTTCATGTCTCTAAATCTCTTTGCGAGTTGTCTTCTAGTAAGTTTTGTTAATTATATTTTATCAAAATAAACTTCTGTAACGTTAAGTAAATTATCCAGGTTCTAAAAGGTTAATCTCTGTCTTGCATCTTTCTTCCTTCTTGTAGTATTAAACCCAACTGCCAATAGAATTTGTTCTGTGCAAACAGGATACGCTGTTGACTTTTTTTTTTTTTTTTTTTCCGGAATCCACTCTATGGCCAGGCTGGACTGCAGCGGTGCCATCTTGGCTTACTGCAATCTCCGCCCCTGGGTCCAAGAGATTCCCCTGCCTCAGCCTCCCGAGTAGCTGGCTCTACAGGCATGCACCACCGTGCCTGGCTCATGGTTTGTATTTTAGTAGAGATGGGGTTTTACCATGTTGGCCAGGATGGTCTCAATCTCCTGACTACGTCATGATTCTCCAAACTTGGGCTCCCAAAGTGCTGGGATTACAGGCATAAGCCACCATGCCTGGCTGCTGTTGATATTTTTTAAGCAGAAAATATCCCTTCTTTAATCATAAATGCCTATCTGAGAGGAATTCAGTCTCATTTATCTCATAATTTTTCTTCCTTCACCCCTATTTTACCTCCTCTTGTGAATCCTTTTTACAATGTTTTGAACATAGCAGGTTACTATATTTAAAGGCCTTGTTATTAACATTATAGTTACATACCATTACTTTGTATATTTAACTGTGCTAAACACCCCCGCATATAAATATTTTACAATTTATATCTAACTTTTATAAGTTGGTGCCATTATTCCCAATTTACAGAAAGGAAAGCTAATGCTTATGTATTATGTTAAGCAATTTGCCTGAGGTCATACAGCTGCTAAGTACAGTGCTGGGATTTAATACTGGGCATTCTAACTCCAGAACATGTCTCTTAACACACTATACTGCACATTTTACATTTTCCTGCATCCCTGGAACAGTTAAACAGTGTCGTCTCTGGACTCATAGGTGGCTTTGCTATGATGTTGCATTTATGTTCTATCTTTAATAACTCTGATACATGTTTTGCTTTAAATTTAGGCTCAGAAGCCACCGTGTATTACTTCTGACACCCATCACCACGAACAGTGCTTTTGGCAGACAATTTTGTCAGACCCCTCTCTGGTTCTACTCAACCCCCTTTCCTCATTTTCACTGTTTTGACTGTGGAATTCCTAACCCCACATCTTGCTTTTGACATCAATTTCTGTCATACATTCTTGCATTTCCCTTTAGATATTTAAAAAATAATAATCTTACCAGAAATCTAGATTAATCCTTATATTAGATTTTGCTCGAACCTTTAATTTAATGTCTATTGTGGGCTTGAGAGGTTTGCATTCTTCAATATTCTACCTTCCACGCTATTCACCATTCTCTGCACCCAAGGACATGTATTTAGATTTATAAGACTGACTCGTATTAACCAAAATAATAAGGGATTGATATATAAACCTGAATATCAATATCTTCATTTACAGTGAGAACTACATCACAGATATTAGAATAGTTACATGAGCTATTTCCTCATGAGGCACCAACATCTCTGGGGCAGCGTTAGAGAATTTGTAAGAATTTCTTGCTCACTGATTTTCTTTAACTAATTCTTAATTTTAACAGTTCTTCCTCAAAGTGGTTGCAGTACATTTGATAAGTGATGTTGCATCATTCCTAGATACTGTAAGGCATGGTCTAGGGATGATGCAACATCACTTAACAAGTTGGTAAGGTACTAATAAGAATATATAGCACCATATTTTGCACAATGTTATTGAATATCTACTGTTTCACAGCAAGTCATTGTGAATACAAAAGCATATGATCTCAAGAAATTACAGAATAGTTTCAGAAGCTGTAACTTAGACATGTAAAATGATTTTAAGGTATTAAAAATTATTAGTATAGGCAAATTGTGTGACAAGAATTAAGGAGGGATTAAAATACTGCTTGACAGAAAGATATCTGTTTTCTATTTGATGTCGTCAACACCCAGGATTGGCCTAGACCATGCCTTACAGGAACCATTCCAGCATCATTAAGAGGCTTCATTTTATATTATTGTTTTCATAAAATCCCCACCCCCGTGTTGCCTGCTTTATAGCAGGTTTACAATGTAAAGGGGTAGGATTAAGTTTCTCACTCAAAACAAGAGAAGATAAAAGTATAGGGAAAGATACTTGTGTGTAAACATAACTAGCATAACTAAGAATCAGGTATCGGAATCAAAGCCAGCAATGTCAGTAATTCAAAATTAAGCAAAATTAAGCCTTTACAATTTAATTCTCTTACTTTATGGATGAAGCCAACAGAAACTTACCCAAAGAACTTCTAAAGATGTTTCTCAATGGCAAAATAATTATTGAAGACATTTTTCTGGTTTTATTCTAACAATATTTAAATTATAAAAAGTAGTAGGTCCTCCAATCAGCACTGTAGTGGCTATGTTTACACAGGAAAAGCAAACCAGAAAGTTAGCCATTATTTCAAATAACACCAGCAAATTTAAATAACTGTGGTTGAGAAAAGAGTAGGAATTTTTTTTTAACATCTATACTCTTACCCATCATTTTCCTATGTGAAGTCAACCTTCATTGGCATTTCATCTGTCTCCTGGGGCTGCAGTTAAATTAGAAAATCTACTAATGCAATTCAGAACCTGGCTTCTGCTATGCTAAATCTGAATAAAAGCATTCATTTTCTTAATAACATTTTCTTTTTTGCGTGTGAATGCTTTAAGCCTTTTTTTTTTTAATCATCCTTTACCCGCTTGGCATGTGCATTTGCTCAGAAGAATAACATAAGCAGATCAAATAAATAAAAGATATAAGGCCCTATGGAAGAAAGCAAATTTAAGATCACAAACAGAAGAGTAAGTGAAGTCAGCTCCAGTAGTCTTTTTTCCACTCACCAACCCCGTATTGAAAGATCTATGTAAGTCTCATGACTTGTGTCTTACACAGTGAAACAATTCTAGGTAATTAGTGTAATGTCCAAAAATGCTACCACCAAGAAAATATGAACAGAGTATGAAGGATACCTAACAATTTAAAGGAATCTTTGCCCATGCATTTGATCTCCTACCAACACACATACCCACCTTCAATCACTTGAATAGTAGAAATGATTTTTAATTTTTAGTTTTATTTAGTTAAAAAAATTTAGACACTTAATTTTTAGTTTCTTGATATGTATATAATTCATTTCTTATTTTCACATCTAGCATCACATTAAAACTGCCCTATTGTCTCTCCTTGACATTCAAGATACTTGTAAAATGAACCCATCACAAGATTAAATATAAGCTGTATGACTACAGAGTATCTTTTTATTGGCATAGAAGCTAGGTACATGCTGACACTTGTAAAATCATGCAATTGACAAATTCTGGGTCACTTGGCTTTGTACAACACAAAGAAAGTGTCCCATGGCATTATGAATAGATGCTGCCCTATCCTACCTTACAGATGACCCACTTTTTTTTTTTTTTTTTTTTAGCTCAGCTGGAATTAGCTCCTGCTTTGCTCTTTATGAAACATACAGCAGATTATAAAATATTTTACCATCCTACATAGGAAATAAATGGAAATCCCTCATTTATGGCATCTACATCTTTTCATTCTCTCTAACGTGATGGAAATGATTGAAGATGAACACAGGAAGTAAGCCATATCAAAATTGGAACTTGACAGCACACCTTGTCATTTCTCAGAGTGGGAATCTACTAAAAGTGTTTTCATGAAAATCCAAAGTGATTCTCCTTGTTAAACTCACCATTTTAATCTTAAGATATCCATCTCAAGAGCACTATGGCTAGGAATGAACTGAATGTAGGAGACGACCTTGCTTACAAGGATTTTGACTTTAGAATCCCACTGTTACCTTGCTCCGGTTCAGTTGAAACTTTTCCTAAAACACAACTTTAAGGCCTCTACCACATACACTTAATAAAGAACAAAGAATCTAGCTCATTTCTGGTATTATTAGTATTTAGAAATGTCTTCACATTTTAGGTCACATTCTAAAATATTCTAAAGTAACAATTCTCAAAGAGTTTTTTTTATATCTGTGATTACATGAAGAAAACAATTTAATTTAGTTACTAAGTTATTGTGTCTATGCCTATTTTTTAATATCAAAATTATGGTATCTATGTCTATTTTTAATATCAAAATTCTGGATGAAAATTTAAAATATTAGTCATTCAATATGCAAAAATTCTTCTAATTTCGTATACCAAACACCCAGTGACTTACTTTAGTTTCACGTATTATTTTTTTTCATTCAAGTATCTCTATAAGTAGACCTGGGCGACAATCAGGAGGCTTACCCACGGGGTATGTCATCGTTTTAAATCAGATTGAAATAATTTAAAAGACGATTTGAAAGTGAAAAAGTAATTTTAAAATAGTCAACAAAGCACATAATGTGTGTGTATGTTGAAGCAGTGCATGTGTGGTTTGGGGATATAAGCACTGGAAAGAGAGAAAAGAAGCTGATTATGACTGAATATATTATACATATCAAGGCTGTTGAACCACCTCTGTTCCATAAACTTTTCCTTAGGACTCATTCTCTCAAACAGGAAATGTCACATTCCTATAGTACTGTCACTAGCTAAGATATTGGCCTGGGAAATCAATTATTTGCTAAACTTACTTTATTTCCTAAGCTATACTCAGTTGCTATATTTACGTGTAATTACATATTCTCCATTATCTACGGATTCCCAGAAAATCTTTACCAATATCACCCTAAACCAATATGCTGTAAGAGTAATAACAGGTCTTTCATGCCTTCAGATGCAATTCATTTTTAAAGGTTTGAGATATTGCAGGGTCTGAAATTTTCTTAAGGTATGAGAAAAGTTCTTCCTGTGAGGTTATTGAAATAGTCACAGTTGCCTTCACCTTGATGTCTTACAGAGTTTGAGACTCAAAAGGGTAAACCTGAAGAATTATCATTAGCAGAGGTCCCATTTTCTTAACATAGATCTTCATTCTCTGTTTTCTTATGAAGCAGTCGCTGGATTATAAAGACATCCCTCTGAAGTTTAGCCTTATGCCACACATTCTAAAGTGTAGCAGCAAACCGAAACTAATGAGAAATCTTTGAGGATTTTCAGCTGAATTGTCATACTCATTTTGGTATTCTGTGTCTTGTTTTCAAAAGGGAAATTGGGTATTTAGCTGTGAGACCTATTATCTGTGGTTATCTATGAGATTCTTTTTTAGACTTTGCTTTCTATTAAACCATAGTACCATTATTGGAGAAACACAGACAAAAGGATGAGATTACAGGCTATGGTAGTGTTTTTCTATATAGTGGTCACTTCACTTGATAATAGCAGGAGGCAGAGGAAATCTAAATACCTGTAGTAATCACTTTAAAGAGAAAGTTTGTTGAGTTTTTCTTTGTCTATTCTTCATTTGTTTTCAGCAAATTGGTCTTTTAAGATAGGAGCATAATTCATGCAAAATATTGACTCAGAGCAGAATATGTGTATCCTAGTTATAGGAGATCATCAACTACTTCAAACAACTCTTCAATTACATTATAATCAGAATTATAAACAAACAGAAAAGAACATTAAAATAGGCAGTGCACATGCCTTTTTATGTTTCTTAGATGCCAATAACTTATAATGATCGAATGAAACTTAAGTCTGCCTGTGAACATGTTTAAGGCATGGAAAACCTTTTCCTGGAAGTTGTTAATTATCGGCAGGTATTCTCTCAGCCTACCACAGTTAATTATTCAGAAAAATTCAAGTTAAAAGCTTTACTGACTTTTATAGGGGGTTAAGATATGAAACTTAATTTTGCATGTTTTATATTAACCTTTTTATATTTTGTCATAGCATTTATATTAATAAAAATAGTAATAAAATTATGTAGCATATTGGTACACATATGTATATGTATATAACATATTTTTTACTTTAAAATCCCAACATATTACATCATCCTAAGGGATCATATTTTACATATTAATTTTATCAAGCCTATTTTATGTTTGAAGCATTTATTAGCCTTATAACCCTGATTCTATTGACTAGAAAGATACTCCTTATGTTAAATTCTAAGACATGCTAGGTTACATGCCATTTATTTGCTTTGACGATAGTTTGAAATTCTGCAATCCCTTTTATACAATACTTTTGCAAAACAACTTTTAAAATAATTAAATTAGACTCTAAATGCATTAAAAATGTAAATATAAAGTTCAGGATTATTTTTTTCCCTAATAAGATTAGAATTCAAACACAAGTATATTTCAAAGGCTAAATAAAATGACAATAAAACATATAGTTTTAACAAAAAGTCAAACATTCAAGACAACTAAGGTGGAGGACCGATGTGCCAACCTTCCAGATCCCAAAAGCACTCTGAATTTTTACATGGATATTTATATCTTTAATAAAAATATTTGCCCTCAGTTTATTTTATAAAGTATGGCTTTGTTCTTATAACTGCCTTAAATATTTATTTTTGGGTTAAATTTACCATCAGTTAAACTCTGTTTGATTACTATATTTTTCAGTGAGCTAGAAGAGAATGTGATCATAGCATTTCAAGAATCAAAGTTTAATAAAAATACAGATGCATTTTCTTCTCTTTGTAAGGCCTCATATTGCCTAAGTGAAAATGTAATTGGATATGCGTTAAAAGTTGGATCCTACAAGGCAGAAATCTATTTCATATATTAATCTGTATGAGTAACTCTGCAATCCTTTGTGCATAATCTAGTTACAACTCACCTTTGTTCACAACAGTTAGAACTGAAAGGAATGGAGCTAGTCAAATCTTAACACTCTAACTGTGAATTCTTATACATTTGTCTTACATAGAACAGATTAAAAATGTATTTGAACTACCCTTCTTTTTAAAGGAAGATGATATGTAAAATATTTTTATATATGCCTTATTTTATTTTAATAATCTTGGCTGGATTAACATTGTAGTAAAATTTTCAGTGAGGTGGTAGATCCTGTTGTTAAGCAAGTATAACAAAGAAGGCACATCAGTAGAGCCCACTAAATTATTGCTCTTATTTATAAACATTTAAGCAACTGAGCAAAAGCTTCACTACACTGCATCGTGCTGGCCATGCTCCTTCCTCTGCTTTGTCTACTACAAAGGAGCATATGAATACATTTTATAGCTCCTCTTTTTCTTCCTTCCTTCTTCCCTTCCTTCCTTCCTTCTTCCTTCCTTCCTCCCTAGTTTCTTCTTGGAGACATGCTCATATTATTCAATTTCCTCTGTCTTCTTTATTTTGTCAGCATGTGTATTGTTTCTTTAGTCAGCATGTATATTGCTAATAAATAAATTTAAGAAAAGTAAAAGAAGTTATCACATTTCTCATACTGTCACATTTCTAACCACCTTTCTTACACTCCAAACTCCATTCCTTTTCATCATTTCTCTGGGTTGCATACAAAGGACTTTCAACTTTTGGAAGAATCCATAGGCCACACATATTTTGAAACTGTCCATTTATTTATTCAACAAATATTTACTTAGTGTTTATTGTTACTCAGCCTCTGTATGGGAAATAATGGAAAGAAAGGTAGTAATGTGGCTATTCCAGAAACAGGATAAGATCCATGAAACTCAGAAGTTTAATTAGAATGTATTGCCCATGCCTGTGCAAAATATGATCCTAGATACGGGGCTACAAAAGATTGAAGTCAATCTGTGCTCTCAAATGCTTACAGCACAATTGAAAAGCTGGAATTCTTGGCACAGAAGGCGAAATGACTGAAGGACACTTAGGGTAAAATATTCTAGCATACCCAAATCAGCATAAATAGTGTGCATGAGTATTTGAAAGAACAGTCAAAATTTAGTTTACTGTATCAATAAAGGCCTATTGCATGAAGGGAATTTGAAACTGAATTTTGATGCCCATGAAAGATGTGTATTTTCAGGAGGTAAAAGAATAACCACAGTAATTTGTATAAACATGGGAATAAACAAACTGCATATTCTGAAAGATAAAGTATTTGCTTGGTAAGATATTTGCTGAGAATAATAGTTCTCAAAATGGTGGCTGATGAGCAGGCATATGAGCATTACCTCAGAAGTCTTTCCCCAGCTGATTACACATTATCTTCTCTCTGTCGTCATTTTCTGTTTGCTACATTTCTTTTCATTTTTCTGCGATGTCCCTTGCAGTGGATATAAGAGCAGATCTGTGCATGTTGCAGTTAGGAAAGGCACATTGCAATTTGAAGAAAAGTTCCACGGAACCAATATTTCCATGCTACCTGCTTTGATTTAGGACACAATGCTTGGTGGAAATGTTCACATATATATTTTTTAAATGGGATAGGAGTAGTGAAAGGTGTATCTCATAACTGGGTAGCCACGTTTAAATTAACATGAGAAGTGAGTAAGAGACAAACTCAAGTCTGATTCGTTTAACAAATAAAATATTACCAACTACATTTGTATATATTGTTCAACATTCCATACCACATCTTACCTTATTTTGAACCTTAAATTTAAACCTTTACTAAAAACTGCATTTGTGCAATAATGCAGTATGTAAACCATCACTTATTTCATAAAGATGTTAGTAGATGATGTTCATAAAAATATGGATGACATATATGTGTTTATATATAAATATATTTCCAGAATTCACTTGAGCAATGTTCAGTTATCAGTTATCCACATTTATAAAGAGAGAAGAGTATATGATCCAAATTAAAATGCAATGTCAGTATCATTTATATTGTTGAAATTCAAATCATAAAAACAAATGGGGGAGCAATATTACAGGTAACAAAAATACTTTAAGCTATGTATATTTGGCTCTGAAATACGCATTATTCTAAAATACACAATAAATTATAATAATTTTAAGACATAATTTTCTTTAAAATTACTAATTGGTTGTGTTTCTTAAATACATTCTAGTAATGGACGAAGGACAGTTAGTTTAAGGTGGCCCAAAAATGAACCAGCAGGAAATGAGTTTTTGTTTGTATTCAAGAAGCTATTAATGTTTAAAAGAGAAAAAGAGGACCTCCTTGTTTATTTTACACAAGTGTACCATGAACTAATCTAAATGTTTTAATAGAGTTACCTCAGTTCATCCTAGTGATCTTTTGCATAATATTCACTTTTAATTATAATTTGTTTAGTTATCATTAAGGTTTAATTTTCAGTGAATTTGTTAACAGATGCTAACTGAAGTGGTTTAGAATCATATTGAAAGGCACAGTAAACCTGCTGTGGGATTTAAACCCTTCCAAAGATAGGACACTTAAAGGTTAATACACAAACCTAGTTCAGGCTTTCTCCAGTGAGACCTTTATAAAAAGGTCTTCAGAAAGAGAAGGCATTTTCATTTTGCCCCCATCTTTCCATTGTCCTTTTTGTTGAAGAAGGTATCCTGAAGAAAAAGTGAAAGATTCATGGGCCTGGTCATTCCATAGACAGATTTCATACTTATACCTGGCATTAATATTTTCTTTATTTAGTTTTTAAATTTACAGCTAAAAAACTAAGACAACAAATGAAGTGTCAGTTAGGAAACAGAGGAACAGATTTTAATTTTGAATTCAAATCTGGTAAAGCAGAGAACTTGAAGAGAAAAAAAAATTCCATATGGATTTAGTTCATATAAAGGATTGAATTTAGATGGACCTTAAGTTCTTCTATTTTTTTAAAAAATTACAGAATCTGTTAATAGTTTACATCTTTGATGGACTTGTTTTTATTATAGAGTTAGTTACCACAGACCAAAAAGGAAAGTATTTTAAGATAAACTCTTTTCCCAGAATTCTAAGAGAGAGAAAAAAAAAAAAAAACTTAGAATTCTATGTAGTAACATAACATCTAAATAGTCAAAAGTTTACACTGTAAATAAAAGTATGAACAATATGTGGATTCTAGTAGCTTTAATGAAGCCAATATTTTGGATGCCACAGCAAAGATAAAGAACATTTCAGAAAAGGGAAAGTAAGGTTTTGAGATGTTAAAGATGAGTTTCATATTTTTAAAACACTTAAATGATTTTGTTAATTTCCAGAAGTAGTTAGTTTTACCATAGATTCTGACTTTTTTCATTAGACTTATGAATGATATCACAATGAGGGGAAATGTGTTGAATTATTTTCTCAGCCTAGGTACAAAAATAAGTGAATCAGGCATTTTGTTACTGGGCATAAGAATTGTCATTAATTTCTGTTCATGCTTTGACACCCGATTTGAGCTCAATGAATATGTCCTTAGTCATAAGAATATCTTGGCACTGAGTCAGAAACAGAAGTAGAAGCAGGGATGTCAGGAATAGTGAAGGTAATGAGTTCTGGAGGAAGAACAGAACCTCTTTCCATCTCTCTGCACAATCAGGTGACATCTTTGTTTCATCATCTTTTTTCAGAGCTAACTTTGTCATCCTCAGGTTTAGGGAAGTTATGCTCTTGTTTCAAAGCTACCCAAAATAATTATGCAGTGTTTCTTCATTCTTCATCATTCTAAACTTGTAAGATTAGAGCCTAAACCTCTTAGCAAAATGTATTAGAAGAACAAAAGCTCTGTCTACACCTATAACACACTATAATACAGGTAATAGAGTGCCTTTCATTATCAAGAGAACAATCTCCTAATCATTATTGAGTCAAAATAAAGTACTCATGTTTGTTTTTATCTAAGTCAATAGCACATTCTTCTTAATAAAATTTGTTTGGTTTTGATACAGCTTAATACACTGCAAACTCATCAATTCATTTTACTACTCATCTCAGTAGTAAGTACATAGACTAAATATACTAAAAAACATTTAGTTAGTCATGTTGAGCCTTTCTGTTACTGGGTGGTGAAGAAGAAAGTCTTCTTCTAACATTCATTGGGTTTTAATGTTTACAGGTACTATAGGAGCTGGTTTGGCTCAAACTGTAAACTTACTATGGTGCCTTTGTGGCTATACATCTTTGAAATCCACCACAAAAATTACTTTCTATTTGAATTTTTTTAATGTAAAAAATCATCTATGTAAGTGTAATAAAAAATACATTTTCTCAAGAATTTGTTTTCTCAGGAGTAAAAATCACCAAAATTAAAGAATATGGCCATAACATGTTGCCTCTTCACAACTACTAACCTCTGGTATACACGTGATTTCTCCATATAAAAATAGGTCCCTTCAATTCAGATTCCTTATGAGCAAACGAAAAATGATATGTTATTATTATTATTACTACTATTGTCAAACATTTCAAATTAAGGATGGTGTTTCGAAAGTAAAACAGGATGTTGTATGTCTTAAACTGGCCCTTAATTCTCCTATATTTCACCTTTAAGATCTCACTTTTCCTACAGACCTAGATAAATTTAAAAGGTCTTATCTAATTAATGAAGTTACTAAAATTGTTTTTACCTGTAAAATTTATTCTATTAATTGAAAAATGATAAAAGAAATATTTGCTTTTTATTAGACTTATGTTGCGTACTTATATGAAGAAATTAGTTCCTTTACTCTGAATACTTAAAATGAATCACAATCTCACTGAGATGTATCCCCTATGATTTAAATAACAAAATGAAACAAATTAGAGGATAAAATAACCTTTAAATTCAGAAATATTAATTACAGTGTTACTTTTTACAGGTGAATATTCCCAAAGTGATGACTTATAATTTCATCCATCTTCTCTGGGATGGTTGCTAGACAGAAGCAAGAAAAATAAATGCATAAAACAGAAATTGTTATACATGTAATAAAACTGTGTAATTTACATAAAAGTAAAATTCAGCATGTATAAACTATATACATGTATATACAACGTATATACACATATAATAGTACTGTACACACACGCACCCATACACACACATGGTGGCCCGATTACACGTGTGTTATTGCTCCTATTACTTTTAAAAGGCCTATAGAATATTAAACAGAACATAAGATATTGAACAGAAAATGGTGACTTTAGTGATACTTATGTATGTCCTGTTTACCTGCATATTTACAGTTGAAAATTTTAAGCTAAGTGTAAATCTAAGTTCAAATGAAACGAACTAAAATTACTTAAGAGGGAGTGTCCATTGATTACCACCTCCTCTCACATTATCTTGACTTGTTATAGTCATATTTCTCAAATGCTGCGTGGCATTTCATTAATGTTTTCTTTTTTCCTTTCTTGTAGCCATTTCACAAAAGTCCATTTATTGGCTTCAACAACGTAATTGCAAAAAGACAGGACTGTACGAATAATGAATTTACACTAAGTGAATCAAAATAATGTGTTGTGATGGTTAAAGTTATTTTTTTCTATATTTGCATTATAAATTTTTATAATCCTAAACATATTCTTTTCAAATACCAAAGGTTTAAAATAATATTGCCAGGTTTAAAAAAATGTTCAAGCTCAGTCATTAAATTTTCCTTTTGATTCTCTCTCTCTAAATTTTATTAAAATTATAGTGTTCATCATCCTTATTTTTAAGTATTTGCAATTAGATAAAATAATATAGCATTCTAAATAAAAATATAAAAACGTCCACATAAATAATACCACATATGATGTATAACATGATGTTAAAACTGTTATTGAATTAAACTAATAGTTCATTTCCAATTATTTCTCACTAACCTCTTATAATTTAAGAGATATAACAATATTTTTATTATTTCTAAATATTATCACTATACTTAGTAATAAAAATAGCAATGAATAGTAGCAAATACCTGTCAGATCTGGGTCTGCTTCAGTCAAGTTAGTAATCACCATCAAGTGAATTAGTAATCTAACTCTTTCTTTAAAATAAATATTTTTACTGCAGCAAAAACATAAAACATGTTATAATCCTAGTACCTACATTAATATTCATTGTGTCTAATGAAGACGGATCTGGCATTATAAATTGAAACTAACTTAGGCAATTTTAATGCACAGCAAAAATAAATGTCCTAACCAGGGGGTAGAAAATTCCATAAAAGCAAAAAACTATTTCCTTAAATACAAAATTCCGTTCTCGTATAAATTTATTTTCACTAAATAAATAAATTTATTCCTCATTCAAGGGTGAAAGTACCACCTATATTTAATGCCAAACAATCTTACTTTCTGTGTTTAATAAGTAAAATATAAACATTATAATCATCAAGTTATATTGTGATTTGATATCATTTATGGACACTCACTTTTCAAATATGGAAAGCACCAGGGACTTTTGAGATTGTACTTTAACCTGATTTTTATAATATGCTGTATTGTGAATATGTGCATGGTCACTAAGGAAATGATGACTATTTTCCAAAGCATCTAGCTTTGTACTTTGAGTTTTTACTGTGCATATACTTTCTATTATTCCTCAAACCATTTGATTAGGGGGAATGGAAGTATGACAAATTGCTAGTTCAGAGGGACTCTGTAATTTGAGTTTTAAAACACCTAAGGTGTAACATTAGTTTTACATGCCTTAAAAAAAGGAAATAGATGATTGGAAAGAATAAATAAGATGGGATAACTAGAAGAAAAAAAAATTTTTTTTAAAGGAGAAGACGAAAAAGGAGAACGACACGTATTTAATAGCGGGCCTACCTCTCCAGCATAGAGCTTCATTTCAACACTACACAAAGAGATTAAGTGAATGATGTTCTTGGGCTTTTTCCTTCTAAAATAATTCCAAAATATAGTCAAATAATTGAGCCTGAAAGTTAATAGATACATGTCAAGTGCCCCCAAACTGCAATTTTATGTGGATATACTTGTCTTTTTTATTTTTATGCATACCTATGCTGACATTTCCCTATAGTTAATCAAGAGATATATAAATATATTCTCGTAAACATTCATGGGGCTTTTAATTATTTTTTACTACAATGCCTTCGTGCTATATTAGTCGCACACCTTCAGAAGCTGCTAGACTCATTCTCTTTTTGTGGAAAAAAAAATGTGATGTAAGGCATCAGTGACTTGTGATGAATTACATTCAACACGTAATGATAATCCCTACCATGGGCACTTTGAGAAAACACAGCCAAGAACCCTGGCCTCAACGCGCAGTTCTGCAGGGCCTGGGTCTGTGGATCTCTGGAGCTCTGCTGCCCTCTAATGGCCTACTTAGATAAATGCCTGCCTCAAAGTCTGTTTTCTTCCTTTCCTCCACCAACATGATACCAGCACTGTAAAAATCCAATATTCTTTGGTTTCGCTCACATATAAATGGATCTAAACTTGGCCTGTGGTCAGGTTAACTTTTCTACATCATTTAATGTCATATGAAGAAAAACTCATTCAACATCCTCTTAGGTCAAGAGTTATTGGGGCCAGTTGCTGTAAGTGGCTGGAAAATGGTAGCCAAATGTAAGTAAGTGACATCTTGCACAGGATTCTGACTTTCTAAATTGGCTCCAAGGCCTTTCATGTTTATTGGGTGGTGTGTATGTGTGTGCGTGGAAGCGTGTGGGTGTATGAGGGTGTGCATGTAATTCAACTACAGATTTTAAAAACAATCGCAATTTTACTTTCTGGTTTCTTTATGTCATTTATTAGAGTGTATGGATCCTTGATTACCTTCTCCTAATTAATCCTGTCCTTCTTATCAATCTAGTTACTTTATTTTCTCCCCCTTGTGTCTTGCCTAGGAAAAAGTGCATCATTGATTACTAAGATTGAAATTCATAATTCAAGAAAAAAATGTAAACTATAAGTCAGATTTTAAGTCTCAATTGTATCCTGATTTGGGATGGTGGGTAGTAATATTTATCAACATCACAGTGCATCAAACCTGTTAATAAGTTACTTTCTGCATAACAAGTAAAAGAAAACATTTTTTAAAATGGGAGCACGAAAGGCATGGCATAGCTGGAGTTTAAGGTTCAAGCTTTGTATCCTCTATATATAATGTATTATGTTTTTCAAAAACTTTTTATTAGGAAAGCTATACCAGACGCATAATCACTATACAATGATTAAACATTACCTTTACAATTTATAATCACTGAAATTACAGAATAAATATATGCACATTTCTTTTGAATCTTTGTGTGAGAGAGAAAACATTAAAAGTGCTTCCTACAAAGCTGTTAGTGATATATACCCAGTTGCTTTTTTTAATATTATATATATATATAAGAAAGTGCAGATGTTCTCCAAAAAATCTTGGCATCAGGATGAAGTGTCACAAAGAGGGTGCTTATCCCTAGGCGCGTGTCTTCGGCTTTTAAATCTCCAGGCCTCCACTTCAGTAGAATCCAGCCTAGAATGTGACTTTTCCCAGGGTGACAGGAGAGATGCTATGAGCTGTACACTAGCAGTGAAGGGTAATGGAACTATGGAGAGGAGAAAAACGGATCAAACCTGAACTAAGCAGATTGGGTTGAATGGGAATGGTATAGGGCATATGTGTGTGTGTGTGTGTGTGTGTGTGTGTGTGTGTGTGTGTGTACCTGCACCAGCAGGAAGAAACTGCAGGTTTAGGGACCACAATCTGCAGATGGATATGTGTGTGAGAGACAAGAGAGTGAGTGAGAACATTCGAGCAAGACCCGCCCCCTCCCTCCCCGTCTTGCAGTTTCCAGGCATGCAGCAAACTGCATTGTTAATACATGTACAGAATCTGTGCCATGATGAGAAGAAAGAAAGCCACAAATGACAAATGTCAAATTGTTCCCCCCTCCCTTTCAAACAAAACTACAACTAAAAAAAAATAGTTACTGAAAATAAAAAGACACATTGAAGTTTACTTAATTAGGATCCATACAATGATCCCCAGTATACCTTATACATGGCACAGTCAAAGTCTCAAGTTTCAGTATAAAAAAATAATGATAACATCTGCTGGCAAAAGTCTGCGAAGGCACTTCATTGATTAATGATCTGAGTATGGCCCTTCCTCCAAATCACATCTGAGAGGGGAGAGCATACATCTGTATTCTCTAGTTATCATGCGGTTTCAGTTTTGTTCAGGGTAGGGAAGATCGTGAGAATGGAGTTATTGGGACACGTGTAAAGGGAGCAAGGAATATATTTCTTTTATTTTCCTTTTCTTTTGGAAAAAAAAAAGCACTAATATATTTTCTTCTTTCTGTTAGAACCTATATGTTGTCTTCTCCAGGACTTCGAGGTAATCCGGCTTGGTTTGAAGTTTGGCCCTTAACTCGAGGTAATCACTTTTTGGGGTTTGGTGGTCTGTGAAGCCCTTTCCAGCCGAGAAGAGAAGGGTTTCTTTGAGCCTGGCATCCTGCTGTAAGTCTGGGTATTGCATGCCAGGAGGATGCACGTGCAGTTCCTTTAATTTGGGCACTGTTCCATAGAGACAGTCCACAAATCCCACTGTGCAGGGGGTAGGCTGTGACCTCTCTCGGTCTAGTAACATACTGCCACCACCACAGCCTCCCCCGGGAGGAAAGAGCACCACCCCACCATTTTTCTCATGGTGGCGGAACCCTGCCAAGTCTCCACCAGTCCCCCCAACTACTCCTGAAACCCCACCAGCCGCTGAGTGGTGAGGGTGAGGGTGATGGTGATTCACCGTCACTATGGTGTTAAGCTGGGAGCTGGACACCGCTAGGGCCCACTCCTTCTCCTTTTCCAGCAAGGTCCTGTAGTTGCTGTGGTTCTCCTTGGGTGTCTCAGCAAACTGCTCACTTCCTAGGAGAACCTCTCCCATTCCCGGTGGTTGTGTCCCGGGACCCCCACGTTCTGCACTCCCTGCTTCTTGGGCTGATGAAACAGCCACCTCCTCCTCCTCCCGAGGCTTATAGATGGGGTTGTTGCACATTTGAGTAACTGGGTGGGGGATGTACTCATACACATGACCCACAGGAGGGGCCTTCTCTGGAGAGGAAAGAGTTGGTCGTCCTCCACCCCCACTTCCACCACCACCTCCTCCACCATCCTCAAACAGCCGGTGGCATTGCATCTGGATGCCAGTAAGGTCCACACCTTCCTGCCGCTTGCTTCTGAAGGGGAGCTTCTTACGACGCCGTCGGAGCACATAGGCAAAGAGGCCTGCAGCAACAAAGACTGCTGAGAAAAACAGAACCAGCAGGCTGAGAATTAACACAGAAAGTGGCACAGGGCCCCCAGGAGGGGAAAACTCATAAGGTGATGCACTTGTTGGTGCTCCGATAAGATGAGAATCTCCAGGCTGGGCTGGGGATGCTCCAGCTGGTGCAACGTGCAGCATCTCTGGACAAAGAACTTCCAGCTCAATAGTGCGTACATCACGGTGGGTGAGGTTCTCAGGGCTCCTGCAAAGCACATCACCAACCACGCTGACTGAGCTGATGGTTTCGATCCACTGTTTAAAGGGGACCAGGTCACAAGTGCAGTCCCAAGGATTCTCATTGAGGTCTATCTGGACAATGGCATTTAAGTGTTCCAGGACACCAGCCACAGGAAGATAGAGGAAGTAGTTCTTCCTCAGGTTGAGCCGGGCCAGGGATGTGCCTGCAAAGGCGTCTGTTGGCAGGGTCCTCAGCAAGTTATTGTTGAGGAATAGCAGCTTCAAGTTGGGCATGAGGCTGAAGGCTGCAGGTTGGATTTCCCGGATGACATTGAACTCAAAGTACAAGTAGTGCAAACTTTGTAGGCCTCGGAACATGCCTGGTGTCAGCTTCTCTATATCGTTGCCATTAAGGAAGAGGCTCTTTAAGTTGGGCAAGTTGATAAAGGCCCCATCTTGGACATAGGAAATACGATTGTTCCCCAGATGCAAGAGATCCAAGGAAGAAAAATTCCAAAAGTCAGAACGGTATATTTTCTGAATCAGATTGCTACTCAGATACAGTTTCTTGGCATTCAACGGCCTTGGAAGAAGCTCAGAAATGTTATTAAATCCTCGCTCTTTGCAGTTGACAGTCAATCCAAGGTCATTGATGTGCAAATTACAGGTACACCCAGTGGGACATATAATGGGGATTGGTGGTCTGGTCTGATAAGGAGCAATGGGAGGCTGGTTTGGACCAGGATATAAAGCTTGGGAAGTGGAGGGTGGTCTTGGTGTTCGAGGCTGTTTGGTGGGCTTAGGCTGTTTATTTGAGGACTTGTATTCAACAGAAGAAGCAGTGAAATGGACAGAGGATAGCATTGAGGAGGGCTTAGTTGGCCATGCATTCTCCTTACTCGACGGCAAATGTGGAATTCCCAAACTAGCCTCTACTTCAGAGTCAGACAACAAGGGACAGAGTTCTGACTTTCTAATTTCTCGCAGGTCCTTTCCATGGAAATGGAAAGGGGTCTCACAGGTAATGTCTCCCACCAGGGCGGTATAAGGAATGCGTTCTAGCCAACTCTTCAGCTGTACAATCTCACATGTACAGTTCCAAGGATTTTCTTCTAGCTGGAGCTCCATCAGGCTTCTGCCAATATGATCTAGCATTCCTCGGTAAAAAAGGACCTTTAACCTATTTCCACGTAGGTCCTTAAATAAATTTGTTGGAAGCATGGGGATGAGATTATCATTTAAAATAAGCACCCTCAATTTACTTAGGTTCCGAAATGCCCCACTCTCAATACGTTTAATGACATTGTAATCTGCCTGCAGATATTCCAGACTTTCCAAGCCAAGGAAGGTGTCATTTCTGAAGACATCTAGTTTGTTTTCATGTAGGTATAGTCTCTTTAAAATCTTAAGACCATTGAAAGCTCCAGTCTGAATGTCCTGCAATGCATTGTTCCCAAGATTAATAGACACAGCATTATTTAAATGAAGAAAACTGTTGGTGTATAATTTCCTCATAGAATTCCTCTGCAGATACAGTTTAAAAGGTCTTGACCAGAACTCGGTAATCTGACTGATATTTGTAAATCCTTTGCTGTCACAATGTATATGAAAGAGGCTTTCTTTAACTTCACAGTAGCATGGATCAAAACAGGGCTCGTCTATTTCCTCTGAGTCCTCTATGAGGGGAATCGGGGTAGTCCATCCTAGAGCAATTGTGCTTAGAAGAATTATCCACAACATCTTTCCTCTGTGAAGCATCTCAGCTATGGAAGGTTTCATCGTTCGCGGTTGATTACAAAACTGCAACAGAAATAAAAATGCAGATTTTTAGCTTTTAGTCATATGTACTATTTTAATTGACTCCTACATGTGGGGCATTTTAAGAGCTATATAAAAACTTCAGCAATTGTTGAACTGACACTCAAAATGAGCTAGCAACATGCTTAATGTTTAGAGTGTGTCCTATATTTTAAACTTAGAAGACTCTGCAATATTGAACCATGCACTGGCATTTTTTTTTGAAACATGCCATAATTGGTAAATGGCATACTACATGAACAAAAGCAGCTTGCATTGCCTCTGTATAACAAACAACGTAACTGGTAAATGGTACTGCCTTTTAGGCATAGGCAGGCTCAGTAATAATGGCAATAATGTAGCCATTACACCTGTTTGTCTGTTAAAACTCATGGTGACATCAAATATAGTCATAATAAATCTGACTGGAACTCTGATGAGAAAAATATGTTCTTTGAATTATAGGTTTTGACTATTAAAAAGACATAACAGACTCCAAAACTATTATATTAATTTGTATGAAAAAGTGTGAGCCTATTGCTCAGTATCAGATGTTGAAATGTGTAAAATTATTAGCATCTCAGGAAAACTTAAGGTTTATTTTTATGAAATGATCATAATATGCATTATTACAGTGTATAGTCAGTATGTACACTATACATCCACATTCTTTTGCCCCAAAATAGATCATTGTCATCTTCTTTAACTAAATAAATATTTTTTATGTATTTGTATCATTTGGCTACTTAAAGCATGTAGGAATGATTAGAACTTCTAAAGAACATGCCCATGCAATTGTCAGAGCTAAAGATAGTGACAGCTAGAGGATGCTGAGTCTGGGAATGTCTGAATTAAAACATTTGCAGAGCTTAGTTTGGAATGTGTATCTGTGCCTTCAAGATCAACCGAGGAACCCTGTAAAAAAGCTGGAATAACAGGTGGCTGGTTAGAAGGGAGGTGGGTAGTGAAAGTCGAGAGAGAGTGGAAACCTCTGTTCTTACCTGCTGATAAATGATCTATCACATGAAATACATTTCAAAAAAGATATCATTCTTTTCCAGTCAGAAAAAACAAATGCAGTGCACTATTCTGATAACATAGAGTCTTCCTCTATGAATCACTTTCCTTGCCTAATAACATCAGTATATAAAAATGTTTTACATAAATAAGCAATAATGCAGTTTTATTACAGTGTCCTTCCTGAGTCACTAAAATATCAATCAAAATTGAATAACTGATTTTAATCAATAAAAATAAACCAAAGTTTCTAGCATGTATTTTCCTCACAGATAGCACACAGAAAGATATATTTCATCAACCGTTTACTTAAAACAATGCTATAATTTACAGGAAAAGTGAAAAAATAAATCTTCACACTACACTTGGATATAATGTTCACAGCAGTAAAGAAAGGTGATACCGTGAGAAAGCAAAGAGAAATCTGCCTCAGATATGCAATACTCAAAATTTAAAAACAATTAAATAAAAAAGAGGGAGAGAGAGAAGGCAGAAAAGGCTACATTGCAGTATCAGTTAGTCTTCCATCTCCCTTATAAAATATTAAAATCTACTGAAGTTCTTTCTTCTTCACCATCTTAAATATTTTTCTGGTCTTTCAGGTCCCTGTGGTTTAGGCAAAAAAGGCTCCAGATGTCTTGGACTTACCTATTTTGCCAGAGGTTGTTTTTTTGTTTGTTTTTTGTTTGTTTGGGTATTTAATTATTAGAAAGGAACAGTTAAAAGAAAAAGAAAAAAAAAAAAAAACTGCTTGAGTTTAAGGATTCTCTTTCTTTCCCTCCCTCTCCCTTCGCTTTGGTGAAGCTGAAGCAAAAGGGGATAAAGGGGGCTGTGGGTGGTGGGGGACTAAGAGGAAAAAAAAAAGCAGCAAGCTGGAGACGTGCTGGGAATGCAATGGGCTCTTCAATGGGCTTCTTTAGCATGCAGAACTGCCGCTTGGCACACTCAGCAGAGGAGGGAGCAGGGGCTGCAGCAGGCTTCCAGCTCCGCTGCCCCTGCCCCTGCCGCCGCGGCGGCTGCTCTCTCTGGTACCCACAGCACAGCGTTGGGCACTGGGAGGAAGGGCGAGAGGGAGGCAGGGAGGGGGAAGGCTCGGTCACAGGGCAGACTCTGACTTCTCTCGTTCGGGCTTTTAAAAAACATGTGTGCTGTAACCCTGAATCCGGCATTCCACGTCATGAAAATGAGCTCCAAGGGGAACGCGCTTAGCATGGGTTCGGGAGCGAGCACTAGCAAGCCCTGACTATACAGCTGTGAGTGTGTGTGTGTGTGTGTGTGTGTGTGTAAAAGAAGAGGAGGGGTAGAGAACAAAAATTGACAAAATAAGAAACCAGAGAGAAGGGGGAGGAGACCAACCTACGGGAAACAGCTCTTTGGTGCGGAAGGTGGAGATGGGGGAGGGGGGCGGGGATAGGCATTTTCTTTCTCCTTTTTTTTTACTCTCAAGGAAACCATCCCTGGGATGATTTCCTCCTCTAGTTTCCAAAGCTCCTCTCTCTAGTGCAGGTGGTTTGAAAAGTGAGACTATCCTTCGGAATTATCTTTTTCACAGGACAGACATTCCCTGCAATGACGGGGATGAGGGGAAAATCCAGGTCCCCAAAGCAGAAAAGCCGAATCTGGCTAATTCTGCTGGGGTATCCCTAATAAGAGCTCAGACAGCCTGAAAGACTTGGACCGAGTTTCTTCTGCATTTTGCTTCGATCCCGTTGCACCAGGAATTCTTTTGTTGTGCTGCAGGTCAAAGCCTTCGATTTCCCCTGGATTCAACAGCATTTGTTTTCTTCCACCTTTTTAAAAACAGAAACAAGCCTGTTCTTGGGAAGGAGAGGCAGACCAGTTGGGTAACAATGGTACATTTCACATGCTGCCACCGGGAAAGACCTCGCAGGATTGGGGTGGGTTTAAGGATTTGGATGCTTTTGTCCGTTCTTTCTTTTTTTTCTTATTTTTTAAAACTCAAATATTTCTCCGTGAAATTTTCTGGAAGGGAATCCTAGGGAGTAGTGGGAGTGGGGGTGGAGGTGGTTAAAGGAAGGTATTGTATTGCAGAAGGACTACCAGATGACAGCTCAGGAACCCTCTCTGAGGGATTTTTTTTCTTTCTTTCTTTCTTTTTTTGTTTTTTTTTTTAAGGCTCAGCAGATAGCATTACAGTCCTGCCTGCTGGGAAGGAATGCAGCTTGGTGGGGAAACTGGGGAGCGCCAAGTGTGCAGCAAAGGAGTCCAATGACCAGGAACCCTGTGCTGTGGATGCTCCCCATCTCCCCCCACCAGCACACACCAATCCTGTCACCAACTCGCCGGTAGGGGAGAAAGGAGGGACTTTCTGGTTGCTAAAGAACTAAACTGAACCTCAGTTGCCCAAGGGCTCAAAGTTAGTAGGGAGAGATGGTTTTCCCTTAAAGCACCCTTTACGAAAGCAAATTTTAAAGCAAAGCACAGATTACATATCACTTTCTTACTGCTCTAAATCAGATAAATCACCTAACTACGTGTTCCTTAAAAGTCAAAGGCAATTTCCATGATATTTTGCATTCAAAATGACCGCACATGAGTCCACTGCCACACAGTAGCTAATATTAGAAACATGCAACCATACTACTAAGTAAGCAGGAGGGCAGAATTTTCTAACATTCTACCCTTAATATTCCAGACCCACCCTATTGCTCCCATAGGTCTCAGCCAAGAAGTAAACCAATACAGATAGCCTAAGCTCAGAATCAGAGCAATTCCATCTCCCTCCCCAGCTGTTGGCACCCACACCCCCCCCATCCCCCGCCCAGCACTTTGGGTACCCAACGTGCAGAGGCGGTGACTATTTCTCGGGTCTTATCTGATCCCATGATGTGATGGAATCGATGGGTAATCCGGGAGGCTACCCTGAGCTTCCAGGTGACGGTAAATGGTTGTCTCTGCAATGAAGTCTCTGTTCTTTCCTGAACTCCAACCCCTTAAGTTCTGGACCTGGGCTGTATTCTAAAGCCTATCTCACCTTTTTCCTTTCCTTTAGCTCAGGATAGTGAGTCTAAAGGATAGGGAGAGCTCCAAAAGTTAGGGGATGTTGAGCCTTGGGGCCCCGGTTTTTTCCGTGTCCTGCTGGGAGCGCCCAGAGCCATTTGTTTGTCCAGAGGGAGGACAAGAAGCCCTTTCTCCCCGCTGTGCCCCCTTCCCACTTCCTCCTCCCCACTGCTGGATCTTACAGCTCACTAATTTCTCCTAATATTTAATCTAAGATTAAATATTCCAATATGGATGCAAAACGATCTTCCCTAGAACACATAATTAAAATGCTGCATCATTCATTTTCTGAAGAGCTTTGAGCCGTCTATAGATCCTTTTCTAATCTGCTGTCGTCAGTCGAAACGCACAATGATCTGTTTAGAAATGGAAAATTATTAAAAGCTCAAGCCTTTTTCCTTCCACCTCTTCCAACGCTAGCGAGCAATCCACCGGGGGAGGGGTCCTTCGCTCTGCCACCTGGCCTATTTGTTGGAGTTACTTACGATATCTTCACCCAGAAAAGAGGTCCGAGGGTATGTTAGTCTCCAGGACCCCTCCTTCCATCAACGTCCTTACACCTAACTGATCCAGTTCAAAACTGCAGTAACCCCCTAGCACCTGTGAGCCTACAGAAGACACGGCGGCCAAACTCGATGTGCTCTACAATGCACACCCTACATACCAGAAAGACTGGTCTCAATTAGGCAGAGTAGGAAAGGATGGCGGCGAGTACCTATGGTGCAGAGCGCTCAGGATCTCCGAGGTTTGCTCCGAGGGGCTTCCCAGCGGGAGGGGCAAACTCTCTGGGAGGCGGAATTGTATCCATCATCCTGTAGCCTTGTAGCTTCTCCTCTTCTGACCACCAAGTTTCCGAAAGGCTACCAAATCACGCTTGTAATCCGTTTAAACGTTTCCACCTTTGAGACTTGCAGGGAAATGGTCGCTGCATACCAATGGGAGAGCCGGGCGCGCACCTAGCGCGGCGATGCCAGTGACGGGAGCTCAGGACCGACCACAGCTCCCCGTGCCCGCGGTAGCAGGCAGGCAGGCGAGTGAGTGTCCCAGGACCGCGTTCCTGTTATTTAAAACCTCGGTGCTCTTGGTCAGCGGAGGGCTTCGCTGTTCCCGAGGGCCCGAGCGCATCTCCGGATCTCTCCCTTCCTCTCTTCCTGAAAGGTTGTCACTCACAGCGCAATCCCTGCCCGAGGCCTCCTTCCATCCGCGAAGATGGAATTGGCCCTTGCTGTTCCAGGGTGTCTTTGCTCTTTGCCCTTTAGGTGGGTGGGAGAGGGGGTGGGTGGTGTGTAGACCAGAGAAGAAAAGGGTGGGGAGAGGCGGAAAGGAGGCAGGAAGGGGGCGACTGGATCTCGATCCCAGCATTGGTCAGTCGGCGAAGGTGGGGGGAGAGGAGGAGAGGGAGAGGAGACGCACACACAGTATGGCTGTGCACACCAAATTCCACTTGGATTGGGGCGACCTCAGGCAGAGCACGAAGGCGAAGCGATCCCTGGGCCGAGAGTGAGTCCCCTGACAGCTCCCCATTCAAGCAGCCTCACTTCTCGAGCGGGAGAAGGTGCGGGGGAGGGGGGCGGGAGGGGGAGGGGGCCGCCGAACGTTTCAGGCCAAGGAGACGCTCGCGGCGGCGGCGGCGGCGGCGGCGGCGGCATCTTTTAAGACTGACCTGCTTTAAAAGTGCCACTTCAGTGGCCTAGGAAATAGCTAAAATCGGATTACACGTTACTCACCAACGTCTCCTCCAAAACGGGAGCGCCAGGTCGGGTATAAGGAGCCTACATGGGAAACGCAGGGCTGGAACCTGAATGCAAATCCATCAGCCGCCCCCAAACCGCGCACCCAGGGAGCGGCGCTCGGGAGCCCCCAGATCAGCCCAGAGCCAGAGCTCCGCCAGCGCGTCCCCCCGCACCCCCGGCCCCTCCTCCGCGCCAACTGTGTAAATCAGCCGCCGCAGTCCTCTCGCAGGCTTAGGAAGCAAGGAAGCAAGTGATCGCGCGCGCTCTCTCTCTCCCTCTGTCTCTCTCTCTCTCTCGCTCGCTCGCTCGGTCCCCCTCTCCTTCTCCCCCGTTAGCGGTCACAATCTGGCAGCTCTTCAAGAGACACCCTGTGAAATTGAGTGTTGGGAAGTCAGCATTCTGTATATGTGGATTGATTTGTAACTTTTATTTGCAGATGAGAGAGATGCCTGTTTGGAAAATTACAGCCCAAAAGGTGGGGTGTTGGGGGGGAGTGATCAAATTAAGAACATCTGAGCTGTTTGGGTGGGCGGTATCTCTAAACGCCTCCGGGGAGCGGTTTCCAAGTGATTTGCAGCAAACCCCCACCTTCATGAAACATGGGTGACGATTTGAAAGTACACATATTTCCTCATCTGTTTACACTTACCGGGGTGGGGGGTGGGGAAATAAAACGGTAGGGCACAGGGAGTTGGGAAGGGGGCATTTGCCAGAGAGATGGTAAATGCCATTTCGTGACAAATTAGATAAGGACAAGGGAGCAATCATTACACGTATGTGAAAGTGTTAGTACCACATTACAGAGGCCACCATTACCCCCACTGCAGTCATACTAATGCAGTCGTTTAATGCTCCATTCAATCTGCAGTGTAAACCAACGCAATTCTTTTTAATAGATCCCTTTCATCAGCGGCTGTTTTGGAAAGAGGACAGTCTTCCACTAACTCGCAAAGTGAATAGGAGGTAGCCTGGGGAGTCGTCTCTGTATCTCTTGCCATTTCTTCCTGAAGCGAATGCAATAAATTGTCCAAGGCAAACAAAGTTATTTAGCTATTTTAATTGTAAAGGTAGAATAAACTTGACCCTATTTTTAAAAGCATTCAAAGAAGTTTAACTCATCCTTTGCAAAGAAACAGTACTGTATTTTAATTTATTCATAAAATCCCTTGACAGGCCTGGATATGTTTTACATCTTTATTTAGTAAATTTTGTGTATACTATAATTTATACCATCATTAGTTCATATGTAGACATGTGAACTCAAGTTAGTGTCCATGTTACCTATCTTGAAAGATAGGAAAGGATGGAGTTGGTCATAGAGACAGCCAGGGGCCTGTGGAATTTTTTGGGATATATATACACACACACACACTAAATTTAGTATGGCAATTGTGTTGGTTCTGCATAAAATAAGATTAGATTATATATATATGTATATGTGTGTGTATATATATCATACTTATAATGTTTCCATTTGTTCTTTAAAATACTCAGCATTCTTGAAGATTATTAAGATCAGTAAAGTATCTACAGAGCCCTAGAAAGTAATAAAAAGCACCATGTATTAAAATGGATTCTTTTTAAATATAACATTTCAGACTCACTGGCATGAATTCCAAACCTCTCTCCAGTATTTTCTAGGATAATACATTCTTCCATGTGAATTTTACATACAGGAAGACATAGATGTACAAAGAACATTTGTCGTAGGTATTTCACTCACTGGGTCTCCAAATTGGATTTCAAAGTGGTATATCTAGGCAAGATCGCCAAAGGAGTTCATTTCCATAATGAATCAGTCAGGAAAATCAAACTGTATCAGTAGTTTGATGTGTCACAGAGGTATATTTGGCCTTTTCAGGTGGTTTCCCAATTTAAGGAGAATCACTTTTGGGCATACCATTATTTTTATGTGGACAAGTGTGAAATCACACACATGCCCTTTGAGCCTCAGGGCTGGAGGATATTAGAGTAACCCTGAAAGACATTAGGCAACATCACTGCTAAAGTAACTGAATCTCTTTATTTTTTTGGAACTATTTTCAAGGTTATTTTGATGTGAGAGCTCTGACTATATTAATTTACTTACTCTGAGCAGATGTTGATATGGCCTGATGGTACTGGGGAGCTGCAGAAGATTGAAGAGCTAGGACGAGGTGTTAGAGTTATAAATGAATACTCCTCACACAAATACCTCAGGCCAGATAAAAATTTGGTGGAGTAAGTGATTATAATGAATACTTGATTTTATGTTGTGACCTTTTTTGTGCTTTTCATGCAGATATGTCCCTAGTTTTATTTTAACCAAACATCATTTACATTGTAAAAAAGGGAGAACTCTCATTAAAAAAAAAAAAATTGTTCTTTATTGATGATGCATAATGGATAATAGGAAAACATAAAAATAATATATAGGATGTCATTTTTAGTTCAACAAGGTGTTAGTTATGTCTATATTGCTGATTGGTGTTTAAATTATAAACATTACAATATTTCAAGAGTTTCCTTTTAACTATTCCATCATTTTTCAAAGAGAAACAATGATATTAAAATAACTAAGATAGGCTTTATTTTTGGTCTAGCATGTATTTTTCTCATTTTGATGATTTAAATAAAATAAATACATCTTTTTAAAGATTTACTACTGATTAGACTAGGGCTAGAGAGCTGTATATTGTATAATGAAGCTGTCACTCAAGAAAGTTCCTAACTCTAAATGCAGTTGAGGTAATCTATGCTTATGCACAGCATACTAGGTCATCTACATATTGGATTCACCCATCTTTATGCATTGTAAAAACATTTGTGAAACCTATCTTTTTTATTGTCTTTGTTAATTTTACATTCTGTTTAGGTCAACAAAGTACATGTTTGATAACCATCAAAACCTAACTACCTCCTCATTTGCTTAACTTTTGACATACCACTGTTGAAACAATTGAAAATATAGTTACAAACAATTTTATAAATGGGAATATAACCTGTAAACATTAAACAAATAAAAAATATGATAAAACATGAATCAATATTTTAGTTGTGTTCTTTGGATGATTATTAGTATTTACGAAAGTATCAAAAGGTTGAACAATTCAGACTGAGGGCTACATATTACAGAAATGTTTATTTCTATTTATCTTTCTATATCTCCATAGGAGAAACACTTTTGAAATATTTTTTGTCATAAAAATTTCCAAATCAATTGATAATTTTGTTTTTGTAATAGCATCTTATAAAATGTAGTGAATCAACATAGATTTAACAAGCTATAAATAAGAAGAAGTTATAAGATATTCAATTAGATATTGATCTTTTATATCCCATTTCACTAAAACATTTTAAAGCACTTTATAGGTATCTACTAAATGAAACCTCAGCCTCTTTTTGAAGTAAACAAGTGTTTTAATCTCAAAGGTTATGTGAGCTATTTTGAGACAATCAGAGTTAAACTATTCAATATAAATAAATGTTTATTTATACGCTGGATTAAGCACAAGATTGTTGACTTCTTTTAAAGATATTTTTCAAAATTATTTGGAATTAATAAATTGTACATACTAACATTAAAATTACTGACAGGGGAAAAGGTTTTAAAAGACCAAGATGAAGAGAAATAAATCAAATGTACAAGTTGAAGTCAATTGATTATTGAGCCATGCATCAGGAATTAAAGATAGATGTTACATGTAATGGGAAAAAGGTAAATCATATAAGCTTTAGTGGTAGAAAAATATTTTTTAAATATATTACGAGAGAAGAAAATAATAATTTTATAGAATCATAAAATCTCAGGATTAAAAGGGACTTGGAAGGTAATCCGGTGTGACCAATTATGTGATATTAGAATCTCTACTTCACTATCCCCTGGCAAGTTGTTGTCAAGATTATGTTTATTTTTCTCATCAGCTTTTATTTTTAGATTCAAGATGCACGTGCAGGGTGTGCAGGTTTGTTACATAGGTTATGGAGCTTAGGGCATTTCAGAGCAGGCCATTTTATTTTTGAACAAATCTAATTGATTCAAAAAAAAGTTAAGTTAAAACTTTTACTTACCATCAATTGTTTTTGTTTTACCCCTTGAGGACTTGTTCAAAAGTCTATGGTAATAAACTTCCTAGTTATTTAAGTATATATTTATGCAAAGAAACTCACCTGCCAGGTAGAAATGCAGAACTAGTCTTTGAGATAGGAGTTAGAGCTGGGGAAGGAGTGGTTTAACTTGATAAAATAACTGAAGCCATGAGACTATGGATTTTGTTGTAAGCACAAAGTGACAAAATGTTAGAGATCATTGCAGTGTTTGAGAGTTACTTCTGAAATATCCGCAATATTTTAATCAATCTTCATCAAAATCCCTTTGGGAGCACACTTGAAGTTCTGTATGTGTCCTTTTAATCTACTGACTTTAAACCAACTACAACATCATAGAGGGATAGTACTGCTATCAGCTACGCAGATTAGGGAGCCTAAACTCTACATGTAGATGTTTGTAAGTAAAACCAAGTTTCTCCTGGTTTTTGAATTTTTGAAAGCTATTTGAGAACATGAATATAAAATGAGTTTTCTGAAATAAGGCTGATTTCAATAGGAAGAGCCTGATGAAAAATGCTCTCAGCACCAAGGCTTTAATATGATCATTGCTGGAATTCACAAATAATGGAAATCTTAGTTACAGTCTTGGATCTTAAGTATAGAACAAGAGTGTAGTGAAACACTGAATATATTTCTTAATGTTAGCAATTCCCAAAGTAACTTAAAAAAAAAAAGTATAGTTCCTTTGAATTTGGCTGCCTCCCCTATATCACTACTGAGGCTTAGGCATCTACAGCTTGTTTTAGCTTCTATATTCTAAGTCTCCTTCACATTTCTATGTTGCTAAACAACAAACGTTTAGTGATTTCTATATCTGTAACTCTGCCTTTTTAGTAGTTAAATTGATTTTTTTTCACATTTGCGCATCTAAAGATAAATGTATTATTCCATATGCATGTCATTTTTTTCTTCACCATATTTGATAAAATACTTTCACAGATGAATGATCTAAATATGGCACTTCAGTTGGCATGGCTTAAAAAACTTTGTAAGTAAGAAAATGTTTACTACAAATGTTATTATTTGGCAAACATTTTAACTAATGTTAACGACAAAAAGTAATAAACATTATGTGTAATGGTGAAGGTATCATTCACTGCCTTTTAATGATGGTAAAGCTATCAAATGATGTGGAAACCAAGATGCTACAAACTGACCTCCCCTCCTGAAAAATTCTAAAATACCTTCCAAAAAGATACACCAAAAACACAAATAGAAGATACATATTTAAGACCTGTATATTTAAGCATGTATTTTATGTTGTGCCCTTAATAATTTCAAATAATCTAACCCAAAACTATTTTTTTTTTTTTTACTTTTTGTTGCAGTTGAATATTTTTATTCCAAGGGCGGTGATTAAATATTTGATGTAGTTAAGAAAGTGAAAAAGCATTTGCTGATACTTCCAATTTTTACCTTAAAACATATCGTAGTTTATTTTATATTTCATTTGAAGTGCTATGAAAAATAGCCAAAATATGCCTACACATATACAAGTGATACAGAGGTGTGTGTGTTTCTATAGATACATGTGTTAGAAGTATACAAAGTTGAAAATTAATGGACTTCTTATAAACTACTTGTTTGAATTATTTTATTTCTAAGATGGGGAGAATACCTAGTTTCAAAGATTCTGTGGTATAAAACACACAGAATAGCTATCTATAAAATATTAACAACGAATTATATGCCCTAAATACATTTTTATTGATATTCAATGATTATATTTACTAAGTTAGAAACTCTTGGAACACTCGTGTCACCAAAGATCAGATAATCTTTGGAAACTGACCTTTTCCTTTGGGTTTAAACCAATACCCTGGAAAAATAACTCTGTTTATTTCGTATACTGCCCAGCTTGACAGGAAGAATCACCCAAAATGCAACACCTGTTGCTCAGCAAGCTGAACTGGCTTTTTTCTATCAAATAGATCTTCTAGTGTTCACTTTGCAAGGAACTGAGATCTATACAACTAGTTTAAGAAAAGGGTTGTTGGTGGGATTTGTTTGTTTATTTTGAAGATTTACAGCCTTCATCTCATAGAAATCAAGAGCTGAAACTACCTCAGCCAGAGTTCCTGGGGAACGTACCGAATATTAGGTCTTTTCTGTCTTAGGATCTGCATGGCTGACTCCCTGCCCCTTCCCTTAGCTTCTTTCTGTTGCTTACGGAAGGAAGAGTGACTAATACAAATTTAAGTATAATACAATTTTCCAGTAACCCCCTACTGGCTTCCTATCTCTTCATGTAAAAGCAAGAGTCCTTACTCAGGTTCCTAAGCCCTGTATGATTATTTTGCTCAGTCCATATCTGACCTATGTCCTAACATCTGCTCCCACTGTGCCAGCCGTATTTTCCACATTGGTCTTCTTTCCACTCAATGAGAACACATATATCTCAGGACACCTGAAGCTGCTATGCACTCTGCCCAGAACATTCTTTCACAAACATTAGCATGGCTGCCACCTTCACTGTGTTTCCGTTTCTGTTCAAAGGACACATGGTCATGTAGGCATTCTTGACCATGCTATCTCCAGCAGTGATTCACACACTACTCTTGAACTACATAACTTGTTTATTCCTACAGCTTCTCTACCTGCTAACATATATTCACTTGTGTATTTGACTACCCGCCTCCTACAACAATAAGTTTCATCACAACAGGGACTTTGTTTAGTTCACTGTGGTATCGTTGCTACATCAAGCAGTGCCCAGTACATAACAGAAACTCCATATGAATGTTTTGGAGGAATTAGATGAAGGACTATTACTTCTAATCTCTACTTCCTGAGTCTGCACCTTTTTATGTTCCTGTTAAATAGTTATTTTTTATATTAGCTAGCACTCAGTTCACAGTTATTCCATGACCTTTCATTTATAACATTCTCTAGCAACTGATAACTTCTCTCTTTTCTGCTAGTTCAAATTCCTGAAAGTCTAATTAGATAGGTTAATTTTTTTTTTTTTTCAGTAAGGCCACATAAGCTGTAAATTTCTGGACAATCTCTGGTTGTATTCTTTTCAGTCAAGTGTATACACTTATCTAATAAGGCTGAGCCACCTCAGAACATGGCTGAGTAGGCACAAGGGGCTGTGGGAAAGCTTCCAGACAACGTAAATATGTCCAATACATAAAGCTATTGCAGCTTCATCTTCACCAACGTTCTTCACTGTCCCAAGTCCGCTCATGAGTCGGACATCACTCCTGAATTCACTGCATCCATCTTTACCTCCATGTTTCTTCTTCATCAGATGACTCCTTCAGGTATTTTGTTTTTGCTGTTGTTAAACTTCTTTCATCACAGATATAACTATGCATTTATAATTCATCTATAATAAACAAATCCATTTGTCTGCCTTGATCCTAAAGACAACAAAATGACCCTGAGCTGTCATTTCTCCAAGGTTATCACAATTAACTTTGGAGTGGTATGCAAGAAATATCCTGTGCTTTTGCACAGACCCTGTTGTGGAAGCACAGTAAGGTGATGCCCAATGAATCATGCCCCTGCCTAATCCCCTCTTGTTTTGTGTGGATGGAACCTGGTACTTCATTCTTCTCAATAAAATATGGCAAGAGGGAAATAATTGTACAGATATAATTCAACTCCCTAATCAGATGATTCTGAGGTAACCAAAAGAGAGGTTATTTGGGGTGGGTCTGGCTTAATCAGATGAAAATTCTTAAAAGAGATTGGTGACTCTTGAAAATGAAAACAAATTTTCCTGATGTCCTTGAAGAAGCAAGCAACCATGGGTTCTACAGCCCTAGAGAAATAAATACTTTAAACAACCTGATCAAATTCAGAAATAAATTATTCCCTGTCAAGCCTCCAGATAAAAACACAGTCCAATTGGCCTCTCGATCGCAGTCTCATAAGACATTGAGCAGAGGACTCATCTGAGCCATGTTTGGACTGCTGACCTACGGAAACTGTGATGCAATAAATGTACTTTGTTTTAGTCCACTACATTTTTGGTAATTTATTATATAGTAATAAATATCGAATACAGATTCTCATCCTAGTTCATTGAAAGAGACAGGCATTAAGGAGCCCATCCATTATTTTATTTTTTTAGACCTAACAGTGTGACTTTGTCCTAAATTTTTTCTTTTCTTGTGTTTTACGTATTAAATTATGGAAACTGAAATAATACCTTTTACATCCTTAGTATCTTTCTAATTGGAATTTTACTCCTTTTCTATATGTTCCCTGTTCCCGGTGTCTGAAGATCAGCTTTAGGCCTTTCAGGAAACAAACGTGACCATAATACTTTTCTTCCTCCCTTAACCACATAACCCTCTCTTCTGCACGTAGCATCAGCTCCTGTCATTATCAGGTTTTGGTTCTGATGAGCATAGCCCCAATGTCTTTGACTATGAGATTCATATGACCAATCCTGTCAATAATGTCTTACTTTTTTTTCTGTTTATATATGTAAATATTTAATTTGCTTAATTTTTGTCAATAAAATTATTCTTAAAATTTGGGGAAATATTTACTTACTGATTTTGTAAGGTTAAGATATTTATGTGTGAAAATTTATCTCTTGTTTAATTACATGTTATATCTGAATGTACATGTCAATTTTGTTTGGTAAGAGTTAGACACATCTATGTGTGGTCGCTGTATGTTTCTCTATTATGTATACTTTTCCAAATGCTATTTATTCTGCTTGCTATCTTGAACAATATATTTGAGTGCCTTGACTTTCTAAGAAGTCTGTAACTATCCTGCAGCATACAAGTCATGTAATTTAGGAGTTATTTAACAAATCATTTTCAGATTCCACAGTGCTAAAAGCTGAAGGTGTAGCAACATGAAGAATTAACATTCCTTTTAATCTCATTAGAACATCTGTTTTCAGACCCTTAACAAACTCACAAAAAATTTATAGTATAAATATTTGGTACATACTGTCTGTATTTAAAATAAAAATTTTACTTTTCTGCAAAATATGTTTAATGGTATGTGCTTGAAAAACAATGTGTTCATTTATCATACAAATAGAAATAAACAATTGAGATGAAATACTGCTGAGGGAAATTTCTTCTGTGTTTATTCTGCCAGATATTCTCAAAAACTGATTTGAAATTGAAGTGATTAAGAATTTCTACAAGGGGGCCCCACGGAGTGCATAAGCAATCTCTGGTTCACATTTCCCCGAAAAACAAAACAAAACAAAACAAAAACCCACAACCACTGTAGATAAGGTTCTGATTAAATAGTTTTAAAGTGAAATTTATTTTTAAAAAAGTGAAATTCAAAGTCATGACACATTCCTAGTTGTGGAAGTAGGAATCGGGGTAGGCATGCAGTTCATTCGTCTATAGGGAATTAAGAAATATTTAATGATTATATTTCTAAATGCATACCATAGTAGATAAGCCATAAAATGTTCTATTCAATTAATTAAGCTTATATCTCATCCAGGTATGCCAAATTATTCTCTTTAAGGGAAAGAAGCTTAGGGAGATTAATAGTGGGAAACTAATTGAAAGAAGTTTTTTTTTTTTGAAATATTAAAGTCATATGAACACCTGATCACATGAAGTATAGCTGAAACTACTTTTCCTTGTTATCATACTGAAGTCAGTATAATGCATTGATAAAGAGCAGACTAAACATTTCCAGAGGTAAGGTTCATAGTTTTTCAAAGTAGCAGAGCATGTTTAACACACTTGCGTTCTTAGTTCAGAGGGATAGATTTCTCTTTTGGAAAGCTGCCTTTGAGTTAAATAGCCAAATCCGGAAACTTCTGATAGCAGTCAGTGTTAATTATCTTCCTTTGAGATGAGCCACCAAGAAGCAGAAAATTTACCATCTCGTGGTGTTTGTACCTACGTGAAATCGATTTTTTTATTTTATTGTGACGTATGAAAAACATAGAATATTCATACGCAACAGAATGCGGACTTCCTGCAATTGTGTTTGTCTTTTTAAAAACGCACAAGAATGTGTAAATAAAACCATGTGATTACTTAACAAGAATTTTCTGACAAGCTTGTTCCCCCCAGTTGTTATAAATTTGCTGCAGCTGCCTCTTAACGCCTCCAGATGGCGCGCTGGTGCTCGTTCTCGCCTCCCAGCGACCGGCCAGTTGCCAGCTGCTGGGGAGAATGAGCTTGGAGCCGCAGGGCTTAATCCCGCGCGGCTCAGAGATGGGTTTCTGGACTCGCGCAGCAGCTGCAACAAGGCATCACTCACTGTGCAAGTATTTCCATTTCTGAGAGCAAAAGGAAGAACTTAAGCGGGCGGCACTTGGAGTGTAAATTGCTTTGTAGTATTTAAAGGCAGAATGGATCCTGGGCAGCCGAGCTGGTACGTGCAACAGAAACTACTCAATGGAATTGTTCTGGGTAGGACTGGTCTGATCGTCCTTTGTGTACCAAACGTTCTGTGTCCTGGATTGTGCCTATGTGTATACACCCATTTCATTTTCACCAGGATCATGGGGACATGGGGGTCACAGTCTTTCATTTTTCCAAAATGATATAATAAAACCTTTTACAGAACATTGCTTATTAATGGAAATGTGACCCCAGTCACAGTCTTGAGACACACATGATAATGGTATAAAAATATTTCTTTTCTGTTTCTTTGTTAGACAAAAAGAAAGTAAACCTAAACTGTATTATCGTGCAGTGTTACCAGATAGGACTTTTAAAAGACAATGGCAAAAAATGATTGACTACCGTGGAGTAGACTTTTACCTGTAGGTAAACACACCTGTAATATACCAATATTTTCAAATCTATGTGCCAGAAAGAACATTGTGTAGATATGAAATCACTAGTTATGAAAAATACATGTCATGAATATGTACATTTTGTATGGTCTAATGTTATGTGAATGTGTGTTGTGTATATGTACACAATGACATGTATATGTGACCTAGATGCAGAATTATTAGTGTATGATTACAAATATGCATGTGCTGAACATAGACAAATTTTTGCACCTTCATACACAATATTTCTATCTAAATAACTTAGTATGCAGATTATTGACACAATATTAAATCTGAATTAAAAAGAATATATTTGTTTTACTGTTATATTTTAAATTTGTTGTATTTCATTGAGTTTTGCACTGAGTTGTCTATGCTTTTAAACTCCGAGGAAAGGTTGGTTTTTATATTTTGAACAAAAAATATTGGCTGAGGTGATTATATGGGAATAGAATGCATAGACATATAAATATCAGTTCCCTAAAATTCAGGTTATATGTGGAATTCACAAGAGTTTTGAAATTTCGAGAATTCTGACAAAGAGTTTATATTAGAAACAAGAAAGCTGACAGATTCAAAGATTCATAACTGAAGTGGACATAATTGAGGCTAAGGTTTTAATGTTTAGTAATATTACTCTAAGATTAATGTTAGACTACTTTTAACCTTGTACAGATTCCCTTGAACAGATGTTGCTCATGAATCAGCAACTGAATTTTATCTTCTGCCATTGCACCCAAGCAAATATAACACAATTCAATACAAGAAATATAACTTGTGGTCTAACTATGTAAGATAGCGTGCTAAACAAAGCCTAAAATGCTGAGAAAAGTTAGAAACTTTTGAGTCCCTGCCCTCAAAGAGTTTCCATTCAAATGACTAGGTTAGGCATGCTTATGAATGTGAGTACACAGTAAAAGACAAAATCAATGCCATAAAAGAGAGGCATGCACAGGTGTGTAGCATTTAAATTGAGGGAGAGATCTAACTTAGGGGCATTAGTAAGGGCTTCAAATTGGAAGGCCTCCTTCTCAAGAGATGCATTGAAAGAATGATTTTGGTAGGTGTGATGAGGTTTGAGGCAAGAGATATATTCAGGTCAGGCAGTTAATTTGGGTTGGCTATGGCATTCTTTGTTGATCTCAGAGGTGACCAGTAAGAGATAATATTACACAAATAGGCTGTGTAATATTGGAGATGATCTTGAACATCAGGCTGAAATTTGTGGATTTCATCATCAGTTCATTCCCAGTGCCACTAACAATGTAGGCATTCAGTATTCTTAAAACATTCAATATCCTGCATAACAGCAAGAGCTAGCACAAAGTTTTAGGATAATTTTGTGGTTCATTTATTGCATGTCTACCATAATAGAATGTGAGTTTCAAGACATAGCACTCTTTTTTCAATTTTATATCCTCAGAGTCTGGAAAGTACTTGAAAAATGTATCTGCTGAATGAATTAATGAATAGCAAAATGTAAATATGGTGAGGGTTCTATATCATTCACATTTTCTTTTCCTGATGCTCTTAAATGACAAAAATCCTCAGAATTTACCAAGTCTTTGAAGTTATCGTATTGGCTGATTCCACTTATGGCTCAGGTAATGCTAAGCAAGTTGCCTGGAGCACCACTATTGATATTTAATCTTATTCTATTTTTAACCTCTTTTATGAATAGTCTTGCCTTTTCATTTTTAAAACAGATATTAAGATAATTATAAACTGTGTCAGGCAGAATTAAACAGTTCATCTTCATATCCCTACGGTAGATATAGTGAGTATATATCACATTAAACAAATACATTCAGGAAAAGAGTTGAGGGTTTGGGGAATGTCTCTGCACCCTGTAACATATGTTTACCTCCTTATGAGAATATTTGGTTGTCTACAACTTGATTTAGGCAAAACTCTCTAGAGCCTCTTTGTAATTCTGGATATGCAGAGTGATCGTTTGGAAAATCCTTAGCTATTTCCTTACGTAGTGTTTGGAGACACTGTGATACCTTTCTAGGGGTCACAGCTTCCCCCCCGCAACAGCAGTGGTCCTCTTTTTTGTTCCTGTGTACTGATATCTATACTCTCTATGGACAACGACAGGAATATGTGGAGAAAGCAGTGAAGAAAAAAGTTTTTGTCATTTGAAAGGGTGACACTGGGTAAAAAGTTTTGATCATTTTAAAGGTGTGATTTTATAGGTGTGATTTGCCCAACTATATTATAAATAAATGCATAACGACTTTCAAATAGAAGGGCCAAATAAACAATGCCACTGAACCAACAACTTCAAAAGAAATCCCTGGAGTTTCCCCTGCTCCTCAAGAGAGATCTTTCCTCTGTGATGATGATTTATATATCTTAATTTACTTTTATATCACTCATTTAAAAATATACAAGGGTGGAATTTCTCACTTTAAAAATATATGTCGATGGGGTTTATATGTGTCAGTTCAACTGAGGATGCAAGCTTTTAGTTTCAGCTTGAGCAAATCTGTGCGAAGCTGGGCTTTTTCTCTCAACAGTGTCAATAAGACAAATTTCCACGCTAGCCTGGTCTCCATCCTGCTGGACCTGCTGGTCGTGCTTTATTTTTAGACCTGTGAGAGGAGGTAGTATGGCATGGTGGCTGGCCCAAGACTTTTCACCTTATTCTAAGCCCTAGTGTATGGCTTGGCCTGGAGAAGAATCCATCAGGGAAAGGATACCTTGTCTAAATAACGCTTGACGTTCATTTTGGAGAAATATACTGCAGTGTGTACTGCAGGCTTTTCCCCCTAGTGGTTGACTTAAGGCTATTGTTTTTCTTAAAACAATAGAAATAGACTTTTCTTCATATATGGAGCTGGCTTGGTCAATATTTTCTAACTTTTGTTTTTAAAAACATATTTCAGAAGAAATGGTGATTGTTAAATGATCACTTTGAAAGGTACAAGTAGAATGCACTGAACAACATGCTGAGGGCTTTTACTTCTTCTTTGGAAGGCTGGATGATGAAAAGTATGCAAATACAAAATATAAACAAATAATGGAAGTTTTTCTGCAACTAGATTCATACAGCATGCCTTTTTCTGGGTGTAGTGGAAAGATCCCTTCTCCCTCTGTGTATCCTAATGTCATTATTTTTTTAAATCACCAGTGACACTGAATCAGTTTGACATGATTTTTCTTTAGCCTATCTGACCATACTGTAAATTCCTTAAAGGCAGGAAACAAATTCCATGCTTTCTTTGACTTTCTGTATTATACTAAACATACTGCCAATCACAAAGAGCACTTAGGTTTATAATTTTTTTTTTTTTTTTTGAGGCAGGTTCTCACTCTGTCACTTAGGCTGGAGTGCAGTGGCACGATCATGGCTCACTGCAACCTCAACCTCCTGGGCTCAGATGACCCTCCCACCTTAGCCTCCAGAGTAGCTGGGACTGCAGGCACATGCCACCATGCCTGGCTAGTTTTTGTATGTTTTGTAGAGACAGGGTTTTGCTATGTTGTCCAGACTGGCCTAGAACTCCTGGGCTCAAGCAATCTGCCCGTCTCAGCCTCCCAAAGTTCTGGGATTACAGGTGTAAGCCCCCTGGATCCTGCCATTTTTTTTTTTTTTTTGACAATTGAGTAAAGATTAAATTATTATTGTTTCACACAAATTAAAATAATTGATATTGCCATAGAATAGTGGCTCTTAAGGAATAAAACGGAAATCTTTCTAGTGGTTCTATATACTGAGAATATTATACCTGACACACCACAGCAGAAAGAGAAAGTTCCTTCTTCTTAATTAGCTGTGAGAAATGAAACATCTTTTTGAAAATGTTATTAGAAATGTGGAGATGTCTACAAAGGCATCAAAACTTGCCTCTGCTTGGTAGAGCTATTTACATCTGGAATAGACATCTTTTAGCATACCTGTGTATCTAGGGTGTTGTGTAATGGCAGGTGGAACATTCCAAAGTTAGAACTACTAAAAGAACAAATCAGAAGAGTTTCTAGCAATAAGAATTAACCTTAAGGAAGCATAGTAGCATTTATATGCTTTAGAGCTGTTCCTGGGGAAAAAAATCATGCATTTTTTATAATGAGCATATTTATAAGCATATCTCCACCTGCCACCAAATGTATAAAAATGAGTTAGTAGCTGCAAACTGCTATTTTAGCAAGTGCTAGAGGAAAATAACAAAGGATCTGTGGCTGTATTGTCAACAGGAGTGAAGAAGCTTCTCTTGTGTCCCTGGACCAAAGGCTAACAGAAGAGCTTTTGGTTACTAAGATGTATTCGTTCCTGGTCTCAGGCTCATTAACGATGGAAGTAGGAGGGAGAGCATATAAAGCGGCAGCTGCAGCTGTGGGCACTCAGATCATTTGTCACCTGGCATGAAGTTAGTGTTGGCAGCTCTGGAGTTCCAGCACAGAACACCAGGGAGCAAATGCCAACTGATTGTTGTTCCTCACCAGCTTGCTGGCTAACGCCTACTCATTCTTCAGATCTCTGCTGAAGGGTTGCTTCCTCCAGGTAGCTTTACCTGACCTGAGCTAGAATGCATTTAGCACCTTTCTCTTCACTGTTAAGGCCTCATATTCTCACCTTTGGCATCACACTTTACTGCTTGAAGACCTGCCCTCCTCACTGGGCTAAGAAAGGCAAGAGCTGAGCCTTTTCCAACACTGTTCAGTGTCTGTCTTGCATACAGTAGGTTTGTAAATATTGATGAGCAGTATCTGTTGCATGATGGTTTTATGACTACGTATAGGCTATCAAGAAGGGCGGTATTTGACTCGGTGCCACATGTGAGTTGAAAGAACCTAAACTCCCAGTCCTAGTGTTCTCATGCACTATCTGTGACAATTGCATACTAGCCTCTTAAAAGTCGTTGTTAAGGCTAAATAATATTTTTATTTTTATAGTAGTGCTATGAGAATCTACTTATGGGTTTTGTTACATATTAACTGAGTTAATCTTCAAAAAGACAAACATCAGGTTGGTACTAGCATCATGATGCTTTATGTAAGAAATAGAGGCATGGAAAGGTTAAGTTCCTTGCCCAAGGTCACAGAGAGAAGAATAATAAAAGTAAAAAACCTTGTAACGTGACCAGGCCAGAGTAGACATTTGCTAAGTGCTGCAATTGAGACTATTGCAACTTTATTTAGGGAAGGCTGATTCCTGTGTAAATGAGAAATTGCACTAAACAGTTAAAAACAGTTTGTTCTCTGGTTTCAGAGCCTTCTGGTGCAGATTTTTTTTTTTTTTTGTAGAGTTCCTATGGAAGCCCAATATGGTTAGCAAAAAACTTCTAATGTGTGCAGTCAGAGACAATCTTTATCTTTTATTGAGTATTATATGGTATGGGGCATGTTAGAATCTAAAGAAAACTTTGTAGGAAATATCTTCTTATATGAGTCTCAAGATAAAAAAAGAAGCAAATGATATTATGGCCTATTTTAATAGTTTGCAGTATTCTTTATTTATTTTGTTTTATTTATAAATTCTATTTATTTTATAGTGTTTACTTTTTTCTCACTATAAAATGCCTTTTGTTGAAAGCACGTAACACAAACCATAAAGAAGGAACAAATATTATCCATAATTATTCAACTAAGAGTTAGCTACTATTAACATTTTGGCATTTTTTTCCTATTTTTTTGACAAAATTACATGCATTTTCGCTTGTATATACACGTGCGTTTGTACGCACATTTTAATATGAAATTAGATTATATATATGATTTCATGTCTTATTTTGTACCTATTATTTCATCATGTTTTTAAAAATTGTAATTGTTCGTACCTGCATAATATGATCCTATATGGCTATATCACAATTTTATTTAGTGGTTTTGCTTCTGTTTAATATTCTCCTAATTTTAAAAATTATTTTAATCTTTTCCATTTTAGCCTATTTGAACAAGCTTACTATGGTGTTTTACATGACAGATGTACTTTCTAAATAATCATATTTAGATGATGAATTAACAATTAATAATATTTTCAAAGGTGGCAAGGCACCTTCATTCAGAAATAAGCCCCCAAAAAGAATTTTAAGACAGGATTAATATTTAAGGAAATAGCAAGAAATAAATTGGAATGGCAAATGGAAGTGGAATAATGTTTTTTGAGACACCATGGTATGCTATCAACTCAGAAGATCAGTGTTGTAAACACCATTTTACTGTGACTGACTGGGGCTTAGAGGGAATGAACAACAAAATCAGGTTGTTTTAGCGTCACTGCCAGGATTCAAATGTAAGTCTCACTCCCAAACACTTTGGTTTCTTCATCCAACCATGCAGTCCACACAGTGTGCTCCACGTGACGCTTACTTTATTTGAGTCTCAGTTTCCTCGTGTGTAAAATAGAAACAGTAATACTCATCGTAGGATTTTGTGATGGTTAACTTGAATAATGTATGGAGATTGAGATCCAACAGAATTTATCTTGTTCGCACTGAGGCTGATAGGTATTTCATAAAGTATTTCCCCAAACTCATAGACTTTGATAATCTCCTGGGAATTGAGGGACTCACAGAAGGCTCGTTAACGACCCAAAATTCCAGACATGAATCTAGAAGATTTAGATCCAGAATCTGAAGTAGGTCACTGTTTTTGTTTTTAACAAATCCCTTTGGTGATTTTGATAATATTTCAAATGGCAACTAGGAAAACGGTGCTGAAGAGGATGAAAAGTTTAAGATGAGACGTGAAACTTTGGCAGTCACTGGTTCAAAGTACGTGGAACTTCCTCTGGGAGAGTATAGTTGGAAACTGTCAGAATGTAAAAACAACTCAGGACTTGAAGGCTACATTTTCCCAGGTCATTTGAAATATGAAACACATTCAAGACATTTGAAATTAAAGCCAAAAACAATACTAATTTGACTGAACAGAAATGCAGACAGCAAGGGTTTGTCAAGGTACGATGTGCTTTAAAGTGGGTTGATTATGAAGGTAAATGCACTGGATGCTTGATGCTTGTGGATCCTCATCACATGTACACTACTTAAACTAAGAAACCTGATCTGAATTTTTAGTTTGACTTTTTTATTTTTAAGCAGAATATCTTTGGATTAGCTGTTCCCTTCTCCATATTTCCATAGAATTTTTTTCTAGCCTTTTATACCGAATAGCAGTTGATAAAATTGGTTTTGCCTACTACAAAAGGAGCTTCCAGAAGGTAAGAGTCCTAGTTCATTCAAGAATAATGCTCAAAAGTAATTTCTGAGTGAATTTTTCAGGCTATAGTTTCATTATTTTAAATACTTGAAGGAAACATCTAACTTTAAGAAAGTTCTCTGTGTGAGACATGCACTACATTATTTAATTATAATGATATCAAGGATTTTAGAACATTTGCTTTTTTTCTATTGTGGGTACTTGATGTGAATTTCTAAAGAGTGTACTAAAGAAAACATCTCTAATATTTGAGACCAATATTCTCTAAAACTGTGTTTTTGTCGGGAATTAGTAAGCTGCCTGACATTAATATCATTAAAATTGATGGCATTAAATTTCTTGGTGTACCTTCAGCTACAGCAATATTTCAAGTTGTGCCAACTAATATTCTGGGCCTGTTACTGAATAAAAATAATAGTGGAGACTAGACATTTTGACTTGCATCTTCTGGTTAAATCTAACCTTTAAGTCCTCTATAGTTGTATTTTTGTATTGGTCCTTAACATATAATCTTAAAATCTTGGAGGGCTAAAGGAGAGCTTGAAAAGTGATTTTCAGGAAGAAAGGAGAATCTCTACAATTTCAAAGCCCTTCAAAAAAGCCATGGCACAAGTTCTTTTGCTAATCTATCCCCATATCAGTTACCTGCATTGTTTTGAGATTCTTTATTAAACCCTTCCCTGAATCCTTCCTGTTACTATGTAAGCCCACATCTTCATTCTTGATCTTAGTGGAAAGAGAAAACTGGTCTACTGACATTTTAACACATATTATTTAGATATTAGGAGGTTGTTACTGAAATCTGTTCTTAAGTAAATATTGCAGACATGTTATGGACCTAGTCCATCCTCTCCTGATGAGCTCCTTCTGTGGGACTGGGTGCTGCATACTTTACAGGCAGGGACTTACAAGAGGGGCTTTTCTAGGCCTTCTTACCTGCTTAATTCTATACTTAAAATCATTCTCCCTGGTTTTGTAACTTATCTAAATTGGCTATTCTTTTTTATTTCTCTGCTTGACTTTTTCCACTGGCCTTTCCACCTTCCATACTTGACCACCCACACTCAGAAACAAACAAATGAAAAATGATGGTTGAATACTGAAGAAGGATTTCAGGTGTATGTACCTTACAGTATACTTTTGTAAGTACATGATTTTATGTATAAATTTCAGACATCTACCATCATTGCCCTATAGGCATATACTATTCAAGTGCAAAGCTTTGTACCAAGTATTAAATGGATGTATAAATAATGTAAAACAGTAAATCTTGCCCTTGAGGAATGCCTATATCAAACAGTAACAACCATATTACCACCCACTTATTGTGTATTGGATCCTGATCATCCTGATGGTAGGTAATATTATTAATATACTAGCATTAAAAAAATAAGATCGTCTGCCTACCTGATCACTTCACCTTATTCCTGAGTGATTACTTTTGGTAACTAAGGACCTCTTCTATCCTTTTAGTTTAGAATGTACCTTCATGTCTCTTCCTTTAATTTATACTTCAGTAATTTAATCATAATTTTGCACCATCTATTTAACAAGTTTTCTAAGTTTCTTCTCTCTTTCTCATTTTGTAAGTCATCTTCTGTCCTAGCACATTTATGGATTTTAAGGTGGTATGTTTGCTGGAGTCTCACTAATTGCCACTTTCTACAAAGAATCTTTTAGCCAGTGTCAAAAGGAGATTATCATATGGGTATCTCACACACAGGAAATTAGATTCACCATAGATCCACCATAGGTCAGCTGTGGTGGATTTGTTAGATTAGATTAGATCAGATTAAACTATAGTCATTATAGACTTTTTCATGAACTGTTTTCAAATCTGTACTCATTTATTCAGCAAATCATTATGATAAATTATTCTGAAATAACTTCATGATTTCATACATCAGTTTGAGACACTTTTAACACTTACATTTTCAGAATAATTTTCTGCTTTACACAAATATTTTTAAATTGTTTTAGTCTTTCTTGTTGAAATATCTCTGGAAGATAAAAGTGGAGAATCACCCTACTTTTTGATTGTCAGTACTACAATATTGGTCAAGTTACAAATGGCTAAACAGATAATCTATTGAGTGTGTGAGACATAAAAAATTTCACCCATAAGAAAATGATATTGTCTGATTTGATGATCTGCATAGCATTGGGAAGAATAAGAAAAATCCAGATTTGTATAATTATTAGGTTGGAGATCAGAAAATGAAGCAGTGCAAATCAGTTGGCTGTATTTTTAACTTTCACTTGCCACTGATAAGCATACTGCAGAGCTTGAGAAATTACTCTGCTTAATTTTGCCTAAAACTGTACTTAAGTAGATCAATCATTGATTTAGATTTTATAATAAAAATAACTGTTGAGGAGAAAATGTTTTGTTTGGCAGGTTGGAGATGAAACGTTCCAAAATTTTTGTTGTGCAACAGTTTCTTAGGCTCTGATAAGAAATTAGATTATGTCAAAACTTATTACAAAGATAAATGTGAAATGTAGGAGATTGACGGAATCAAACTAATTTCAGCCAACGTTCAGGAAATTTTTTTAATGCAGTAATAACACAGATATTTTAATTGGTGACTGGATTCCATTTCATTTACTTACTACCCAAAATGTCAGCAACGTATACATTAAGGTTGGTTTTCAGATACTAGCTCTAAATAGAATTCAACTATACTCTTTAAGCAAACATAAAGCCCATTATGTACAGCAGAAGGGCCTTTATTTCCCCTTTTCCCTATTTTTATTTCGTTATTGTGTGTTTATTTCTATCAATGTCCTCCCTTATCTTTTTCGTTTTCATATTCCATCCCACACCTGGACTAAGTTGGAATAAAGAGATCCCTGAGTGAAGGATGCCAGTAAGATCAGAACACTATGAGAATAAGGTGGTGGTGATGGGATGGGAAAAGCGACTGAAAGGGTTTATTTGTATTCCAAAATACATGCATTTGCACCTGCAAGAAGAGTTTTGCCATCACAGTCAACTCTTTATTATTTAGAGAACTCTCTGCTTTGTGGAGATTTGGCTGTAACCCCAGACTTGCTTCCCTGCAACACCTAACTTTGTCTTTCACTGACAACAGCATGGTCTCCTTAGGAAGGATTCAGCTTAGACATGGAGAGGAAGACTCAGTGGCTGTGTGTATGGCTAAGTGTAAGTCAATCCAAATTCCAAAGGCAAATTTAAAGGGTTTGGGTGCGTTATTTTGTGCACAACCCTTTTTCTACCTTATTAAAAGGAATTTCAATACTCGTATACTTTTAATATATTCAGTGCAATGCATGCTCAAATCTATTTCATGTGGTCTTCCTTAACTTCATACTTAACATTTAAACATGTGTATGTTCAATGATTTTGCCCTGGCTACAGGCATTAGTCAAATGTTTGTTTTCCTTTCTGTGCTTTCGTCAAAGGACTATTGCGTTTTTAATCTTCCCTGAAGAAGTTGTAACACTCCATTTAAAAAAATAATAACAAACGCAATGATACTCCCACTCCTCCAGTGGGAGAATGTAACATGTACTGATGTTTTGGATTCCTAATCTTCAAAGGCATTTATTCTTTAAAAAATATAAATATTTCCTATGCGACAATCCTGCATGATCTGCACATGTACCCCAGAACCTAAAGTACAATTTAAAAAAAATCTAAATATTTAAAAAATACCACAAAGCAAACCTATTGAGTAGTTGCTACTGTTCATCTGTTCATTAACAAACATAAATTATAAAAGAGCTATAATCACTCTGGTACAATAAAAGACCTTTAAACATTTTCTGTTCTTAGAAAACCAATTAGCACATGTTCACACTCATAAGTGGTAGTTGAACAATGAGAACACAAGGACACAGGGAGGGTAGCATCACACACCAGAGCCTGGTGGGGGGGTGAGGGTCAAGGGGAGGGAGAGCATTAGGACAAATACCTAATGCAGGCAGTGCTTGAAACCTAGATGACAGGTTGAGATGTGCAGCAAGCCACCATGCCACATGTATACCTATATAACAAATCTGCACATTCTGCACATGTGTCCTGGAACTTAAAGTAAAATAAAAATAAAATGAAATAAATAATTTTCTGTTCTTGATATTTTCTCTCTAGGAATGTCCTCTCAAAATTAAACGCTAATCAGAAACAAGATTATAGATGTTTGTATAAAAATGGGAATACAATGGAACATATTTAATGTTAACACTGCTGTGTCTTTCATCCACAAGTAAAAAATTTGAGCTATGGATTCTCAGTACTTAAAAGAACATTAGAATTATTACAATCTGGCATCCAAGATGAGGAGGTAATGGTATGAAATGAAACTCTTGAGAGAACCTGGAGACCGATGGTTTAGCATCTTTCATGGCAATTCAAAGTTTGAACATTTATTCACTGGACAATCAAGGTTTACCTATAGTTTCTGCATGGGATTATGGGACAATTGCTTTTCCGTTTTAGAAATATAACCCCAGAAATGATTTGAAAGATGAATTAGAAATAAAAATCTGATGGGTAGAAAGTGTGGGACCAAACTATCAGTGGCAGCAGTAATGAAAAGGGGGTGTGGATTTAGAAATACATTTTAGAAATAGATAAATAGAATTTGGTATCAAGAAGTGAAGGAAAGTGAGGAGCTAAGGATGACTCTGAGATTTCTAACTCGTGATTGGCTGGCTAATAGTGGCATTTGTCATAATAGGTTATAGTAGCTAAGCTTTACTGATGGGATTCTTGGGATTTTAAGGGAGAAGCAGGAGAGTGGAGTGGAGATAATGCGTTTGAAGTTCATCATGCTGAATGTGTTACCTGTTGGACTTCATGTAGAGCAGTGTTGGTCAGTCTTGGTCCTATTGACACGTTTAGATGGATAGTTCCTTTTTGGTGGTAGGGGACTATTTTGTACATTGTAGAATTCTTATGTTTATGGACTCTACTCACCACATGTCAGTAGTACCTCTCTCAGTTGTGCCAACCAAAAATTATCTCCAGGTTTTTCCAGCTCTTCCCTGAAGCAGGGACAAAATTGCACCCAACGGAGAACAACTGGTATAGAGACAACAGATAAGATATTGATGTTGTGTGTCTAGAATTTAGGAGACAGACAAGGCTTGAAATCAATATTAGAATCATCAGTAGTGACAATCTAAGCAATGTGAATATATGAGATTCTGCAGGGGAAGAATGTAGATGATTATATGTTATCTAATTTTTGCTTGAACAGGTCTGGAGACTAAAAATTCCTAAACACATGAGATCGGTTAAGTCAGCTCATCTCATTTCTGAATACTTTCAAATATTATGTTATTAGTGTTGTTATATACTGCTACATATAAGCCAAATTGCTTGTATTAAGCTACAATTAACCTTTCCATTATAATAACTCTATTGTCCTAATTTTGCTTTTGTGGAACAGAAAATATGTCTATCAGGACAAATAAAATTCGTCCTAAATCCCTCCACATATTTTAATATAACTATCAAATTAATTTTTAAAATTCAATATTCTTACACCCTGACTAAATACATTTAATATTTTCAACCTTCTTTTATATGTTATATTTTGACACTTCTCACATCATGAGTACTTTCTATTGAACTATAGCCATTTTATATATTCTTAAGATATGGAGAAAGAAATGAATAAACTCCATGTTTGACTTCTAGTTTAGAGGAAAACGAGCCTTCATCTTCCATAGTTTGGTTATAGTAATCTTTGTTGATGGTTATTTTTGATCATAGTTATTATTGCATTAGCTTCTTTGTCAGCCAGAGTATGCCATTGTCTCTTATAGTTTGCTGTTTTCATTTTGCATGAACTCTCTGTTAACATTTCATATCACGTATTAGTGATTTTTTAAAAACATTTCACATTTCACATCGTGTTAGTGATTTTTTTAAACTCAAATATGAAAATTTATATTCATCCTTTGAAAAATATACCCTTCTTTGGTTTAGCCAATCATTTCAACGTGCTTGATCCTTTTGGACTATGATTTCATCACACAATATGTTTGTTATTTCTACCAGTTTTATGCCGTCTAAACAGTTGATCAGTCATATTTGTCTAAGTCATTAGTATAAGTGTGAGCAGGTCAGGTTCAGAGATAATGGAATTATGTAGTGCTATGGATTTTCTCTTCAGTGCTTTCCCCAGCTCCCTTTTACTTAAAGGCCTTTTTATTTTTATAGAGTGCTGTAGAAACAAGACTTATGTGCAAAAACATTATTTTCCACCTTTCCCAGATAAAAGCTTCAAATATAATCCTACCATACGACATGGCAAGGTAAATTATATTTCATTTTCTGGATTCCATATATAGGAAAAATGATTTTGTTAAGTGATAATGTTAAGTGATAAAAGTAGGATACAGATTTGAATATAAAATATGACATTGCTATATATAGTAGATGTAGATATAGGCCTAACTATAGATATAGAGAACACCAAAATCTTAGTTTTAATGCCAAAATGATAGTTTTCTTTAAAGTGGTAATTATGGTTGACATCTTTTTGTATCACATTTTGTAGTTTGTCTCAAAATGTTATATAATGAGTTTGTCATTTTAAATGCAGAAAATAAATAATAAAATATACTTCTATTATATAATTTTAAATCAACACAATTTAAAATGGAATCTGCAACACGAAACAAAACAAAGTGCATGAATTCCTGATGACAAGTATTTGAGGAATAGGCCTAACTAAACTTTAGTGACAGGAGAAATCTTCCTAAGGAAGCCTTAGGTTTTCAATATTTTCTATGAAGAAGGAGGGTTGAAGTTGCATCAGATTTTTCCATCACTAACTCCCTACCCTGATGGAAAAAATCTCCTAAGAGATAACAGATGTGGGTAGATAGGCCAGAAAAAGCTGTCAGATGGGGAAACATACTTGTCTGTTTTTCTCAACAGCATTTTTATAAAGTCAGATGGATAAATGTGAAAATTGGTAGATAAAGAGATTAGCATTACTTTTCAAGGGTATTGATGAAAGGGAGTTAAGTTATAATTACCGTTTTGGAAGAGTATTGTGTTTTATTAATATATAATAGAATGTTTGACCGGCCGGGTATGGTGGCTTGATGCCTTCAATCCCAGCACTTTGGGAGGCTGAGGCGGGCGGATCATCTGAGGTCAGGAGTTTGAGGCATGCCTAGTCAAAGTGGGAAGCCCCACCTCTACTAAAAATACAAATTAGCTGGGCATGGTGGTAGGCACCTGTAATCCCTGCTACTCAGGGGTGCTGAGGCAGGAGAATCACCTGAACCCGGGAGGTGGAGGTTGCAGTGAGCCTAGGTCAAACTATTGCACTCCAGCCTGGGTGACAAGAGCAAGAGAGCAAGACTTTGTCTAAAAAAAAAAAAAAAAAAAAAAAAAAAGAATGTTTGACTTCTTTGCTACATAAGTCCCTTGAAGCCAAGTACCATGTCTTTTTAAACTACATAGCTCCCAACGCCTAACACAGAACCTCATGCCTATAAATATCTTTGGAATAACTAGAGAATGAGTTGCATTGGTGGCAATGTTTTCAAAATAATAGACATTTTAAATTTACTATTGTAATGCTGGCCTTAAAATCAGAGATTTAAGTCTTTGATTCCTTATGAGTTGATTTTTTTTTATGTGGTGTAAGATCAAGGTCCAATTATATTCTTCTGTATATGGATACTAATTTCCCCAACATTGTTTATTGAAGAAGCTATCCACTTCCCATAAACAAATACAGTAAAATTGCATGATAGAAAATCAATAAACAAAAGATAGCATTTCTATACACTAACATAAACTCTCTGAAAGAGAAGATAGGAAAACCATCCATCTATAATAGCAACAAAAATACTTAGGAATAACTTTAAACAAGAAAGTGAAGTATCTGAACACTGAAAAACTATCAAACATTGATTAAAAAAAAGTTGAAGTGGTCATAAATAAATGGAAACATATTCTATGTTCATGGATTAGAAAAATTACTATTGTTAATATGTCTATACTACCTAAAGTGTTCTACAGATTCAATGCAGTCTCTATTAAAATTCCAGTGACGATTTTCACATAATTGTATATTGGAACCCAGAATAGCCAAGTCAATCATGAGCAAAAAGAACAAAGCTGAAGGTATCGCAGTATCTGATTTAAAAAATTGGAACCCAGAATAGCGAAGTCAATCATGAGAGCAAACAACAAAGCTGAAGGTACTACACTACCTGATTTCAAACTATAAACAGCTACAGTACAAAATGTAAAGCTACAGTAATTAAAATAGCATATACTTTGGCCAATGGAACAGAAGAGAGAGCCCAGAAATGAACCTGTGCATGTATGGCCAATTGATTTTTAACTAAGGTGCCAAGGGTATGCACTCACTTATTATGTTAAGAGTACATAATTTATACCTCTTTTACAGTGTGTGTTATTTTTCTACTTTAAATAATATTGAATATCACTATACATAAGAATCTTTTATACAATGGGGAATGAAACAGAGTCACCATAACACTAAGAACAAGGATAATAATGCAACCCCTATTGTTCTTCAAAGAAACCTATATTATCTGCTCCATGCCACTAGATTTTTTACATTCTTTATAATTTCATGTAACTACTTCAATCTACATCCCCATGTTCCCTAACCACTGCTTTTCAGCATACTCTTTTTACATTATATCTTGGAAAGTCATCCCAGTATATCAAAACATAATCATTTCAACTTTTGTGTAATTAATTTATTGCATCATTAATTCCACAGTCATTGAACGTCTACTACAGGTGAGAGACTTAGCTGAGCTAAGGGAACAAAGTGAGGAAGACAGTTGTCTTTAATTTTATCACAGGCTAAAAAAAAGAGATAGAAGCCTAGACACTATTACTTATTATTCTTATCATGTTAAACAGGATTATTAAACAGGATTACTGACCACCTGTTTATATTCTAGGCATATATATTGTAATTGTATAATAATATTTTGTGTGATTCTATGGTTTGTTATGTACCAAGCACTGTGCTTTTCCTGTATTAGTTCACCAAGTCCTGTGAGATAGGTGTCTCTAGCTCCATTTTAATAGAAAGCTGAGGCTCATGCAGGTAAATAGTTTGTCTAAGGGCTGCATAGCAG
>NW_016107623.1:735135-757526 GCF_001604975.1 Cebus imitator
TTTTTTTTGGCGGTCCTTCTCTGGTATTATTGAGCCAAAGCTCAGGTTTAACTAGTTCTTTTCAGAGGATTTGGAGATGATTTCACAGTGGAGGTCATATGTAAACTAAGTCTGAAGGATAAGTAGGAGCTCTGAAGGTAAGGCCATACATTTCAACCCAGGATAAGCATAAAGATATGAAATAGCATGATGTGACAGTCTATTGTTGAGTAGGTTGATACATATGATTTTAGTCTGTGCCACCTAAGGATTTTGGGCCCTATTCTGCTCTAGCCAATGGAAATAGAACAATGGACTTGGAACTCACAAACATAGGTACAAAAAGCAGTTCTTCTTCACATAATTTGAAATCATTCCTGTGCATATATTGCTTTATGCTGGAACTATAGGTTTCTGGAGAACACGATCCAAATCTTTTATTTGTTTCACAGAGTTTAATATAGCACAGTAAAGACTTCTTAAATAAATGAAGAGGCTGGACAAGGGAACTAGGAAGTTGTCTGATCTACCTGAATAACAAAGTAACATTACTACTAATCATAATATTAAAATGCTAGTATGACTTCTGAAGCTGATGATTCACTTCTTTGAAACATGCTAATGAGGGCAGTAGTGGAGATTTGATCATGTCGGCTTTCTCTTCTCTTCATAGACATAGACATCAGCCTAGACAATTTCTGTGCTTTCTAGAAGGACCCTGTGAGAGTATATGGATCAGATGCTGCAAATCCATCATTGTCAGTCTTAAAAGAAATGCTAAGGAATAACAGAGGGTGGGGGGATTGGGGAGGAATAGCATTAGGAGAAATACCTAATGTAGATGATGGGGTGATGGATGAGGCAAACCATTACCATGGCACATGTATACCTATATAACAAACCTACACGATCTGCACATGTACCCCAGAGCCTAAAGTATAATAAATAAATAAATTTAAAGTGCATGCTTTCCTGGCAGTGAGACAGAAAATGTCAAATTTGCATTAGAAATCAGCAGTATTTTTACAGTTGATCTCACCAGTCATGTTACCTATAAATCCAAATTGTGTTGCAACTTTTTCATATTTTTGGCATACCTTATAAAAAGTTTAACTTCAAAAATAAATACCAGAGAATATTCTTAAGAAGCTTTATTTTAAATTATCTTTCTTCTAGAAATAGAGCTAGTCTTCTACTTCTCACCTCAGAACAATAGGCCAAATTCAGGGACCTTGTTATTTCATACACAGGGATTTAAATAGAATGCGAGAAAGTTTAAATCGTTGTGATCTCTTAGTTGTATAAAAAGTAAAATAAAATATCCAAACTTAAATACTAATCTTATATTTCATATATCAAGGAAAAACTATAGAGAAACACTGATATGTCACAAAAGCTTTGTAATGATATTAGAACTGAGAGATAAGGAGTCATGTTAATTTTCAAAAAGTTACTGAGTGTAAGATTCAATCTTTTAAAATCTTTTTTGTTTTACTATATTTATAAAATAATATTTTAATAAGTACACTTCACTCCTCATAATGATTTATAATGGGCATTTTACAAAGTAGATATTTAATGAAGTTGATTCGCTTTTTAAAACCTATTATGGTAGATATATAATTGTATGGAAATATTATACATACAAAATATTTCAAAAATGTATTAAATTTACTTAAGTCTGACAATAAAGAAGTTAGGAAGATAAAAAAAACTGTTTGCAAAACTATATAAACAATATTAATTAATAGTTACTGTTAGTATAATAAAATCAAATACTAAATGATATGAAAACAATTACATGTAGCCAAAGTCCAGAGAGGAAAAGATAATTCTCAATAGGAAAAACAGATTTGATTATATCAATCATATTAAAAACTAGTTTAAAACAGTAATTTGAATGAGTACAGATTTTTAAAACTTTATTAGCTACTACAGTCATGATACTTTTATTGAGCTTGTAATCTTTTTTTTTTTTAATTTATTTATTTAACTTTAGGTGCATACTATATCTGGCATTTCTCCTCATGCTATCCCTCCACACCCCCTCTCCCTCCCCACCCCCGCTCTCTCTCCCCTACACCCACAACTGCTCCCAGTGTGTGATGCTCCTCTCCCTTTTTATTTTGTAAGACAAGGACACAGGGAAATCTCAGAGCTTATATCAGTAAATAAATATTCAGTTAGGCTCTTTCCCTTTCGTTTCTTGCTTCAGTTTATCTTCAGGCATAAAGAAAAAAAAAATAAACTTACCAGGAAAGGGAGAAATGCTACATTGCAAATGAATCATGAGAATATCGTGGCCAAAAACTTGTGACTTACTCACAAAGAAAATAAGGAAGAGACAGGACAGTAATACAAAGAGAAAACATTTTTAAAGATTTTTTTTTTTGATAGAGTTGTACTATGAATTCCATCTTCTCATTGAGTTAGAAAGAGGAGCATGTCTGCCTTAACCTCAAGCCTAATTAGAAGGATTTCAATGAGATTACTTTGAGAGCTTGATGTGTATCCTTAGTAATTGAGAGGCTTAGTAGGCTGGTGCCTGTGTCAGGACCAACAAAGATAAAGAGACTAGTGTCAACAGAGTGAACAAATTTTTCTGCAGAGAACTTACACTCATTTTTCATGAGTCAGATGTGCTGTAATATTGTACATTGCATTCTCCAGGAAGCAGATACTGGAACAGTGATTAGCTAGCTTGCAAAAATATGCATTAGTGAGTACTCTTGGGATCAACAGCTGCGAAAGGGAGAGTTGAGAGAGAAGTTGAGCTGGGAAGTTGAATGGCTCTTCAGAGTTTACATGACTTGGGACGAGGGGGCAAGTCTGTTATGTCCCCATGTCAATCAGTCTTAGGGCACACTGCTTACCCTTGGAAGGAAATAATCTGAAACAGCTGAAAGTTAAGAGTAACCCACCCACTTAATGGCTAATTAAATTCTCCTTTCTGAAGAGAAATCCAGATGGTTAATTACAATATCCATCCCAAATTCTGAGTTCTACATGAGGAACTCACAGAGGGAATGTCAGTTTGCAGCCTTCCGCCTCCTAAAGTGAGGAGACACTAGGAGTAAGTCCGATGAAGCATATCATTGTCGCTTAAGCCAAGTGTATCTGAAGTGACCAGGTGAATGAAGAACAGTGTCAGGGCCAAGGGAATTATATCGGGAGACCTAAAGGGAGATTCTCTTCAGCTGTCCAATAGAAAAGATACTGTGAATTACACATGTAATTCAAAATTTTGCAAGCCATGTTTTCATAAAGTAAAAAAAAGTAAACTTAATCTAATAATTTAAATTATTTATATTTCATAACTTAAAAACATTTTAAGAAACTTTTTATTTCAACACTGTAGTCAAAACTAAAAAGTTGTTGAGATATTTTACAGTATTTTGTCATACTAAGCCTTTGAAATCAGTGTGTAGTTTACTTTTCCAAAAATCACATTTCAAGTGTGCAGTGGCCTCACATGTCTGTAGATTGAACAGTGCAGCTCTAGAGAACGAACAAAAATGTCTCTAGAGAGAAGTCAGCTTTAAGTATTTGCCAGACCTAGAAATTTACAAATCATTACATGAGAGTGGCAATCAAATCAGACTTTTTTTACATCCATTACCTCTCCCCAACCCTACCCTTGAAAATGTCAAAAACAGCAGCTGTTGATTCAAAAAGAAAGAAGCTGACTATGCCTGCCTCCCCATAGGCAACCATCTCCAGCTATTTGAGAGATGGAATTATATTTCCTTAAGTCAAGAAAAATGTGTTGAATGTGTTTGAAATAAATTGAATGTTTAGAACATAGTAAATTGAAACCATAAACACATCCTATGAAGACTACTTTTTTCAAGTTTTATTGACATATAATTGACATCTAATCAACTGCACATATCTAAAGTGTACAAGGTGTTGACTTTGACATACACATATACTCATGGAACCATCACTACAATCTAGATAGTGAACATATTCATCATCCCAAAAAGTTTTCTCATGCCTCTTCTTAATCCAAGTCTCCTGCTTCTCCCTCCTTCCTGGTCCCGGGCAACTACTTTTCTTTTTGTCACTTGTAATACTTTAAATTTTGTAGAGTTTTATATAAATGCTCTAATAAAGTATAATATCTTTGTTGTCTAGTGTCCTTCACACAGCATATTTTGAGATTTATTCATGTCATTGCATATATCTGCAGTTTCTTTCTTTTTATTGGTGAGTCGTATTCCCTTGTATAGATTTACTAAAATTTTCTTCTACATAACTGGCATTTTATATATATAAAAAAGAATAGATAAACCAATGCTTGTTTATATACTCACCTGTTTTGAGTATTTGGATTGTTTCAATATGGGGACTATTACAAATAAAACTGTTCTGAATATATGTGTACAAGTCACTGTATGAACATATGTACTAATTCTCAGGCTAGTATCTCAGAGTGAAATGATTGGATTATGTAATAGGTAAGTCCATGTTTGATATTTAAATAAATTGACAAATTGTTTTCTAAAGTAGTTGTACCACTCTATATTTCCACCAGCAATTTGTGAGAATTCTAGTTAATCTACCTCATTGAGAACATTTGATATTGTCAGTCTTTAAAATTTCATCTTTTCCATTATGTATGCAGTGTATGTCACTGCGGTTTTAATGTGCATTTCCTTAATGACAAATGTTGTTGAATATTTTCTCTGGAAGCCAAATTTATATCGATAGATTTTCTATGTCAGTGTTTTTTATGACCTTATTTGCTATTTGTATGCCTTACAAGTGAAGTGCAAGTTCAAATCTTTTGACCATTTTAAAACATTGGGTTTGTTTTCTTAGTTTTGAATTTTAAAAGTTCTTTATATATTCTTGACACCAATCCTTTATCAGATACATGATTTATAAATATTGTCTTCTGGTCTGTTGCTTATATATTTTTTTCTCTTGGTGTTTTTGAGGAGCTGTAGTTTTTAATTTTGATAAAATTCAAATTATTGGCCAGGCATGGTGGCTTACGCCTATAATCTCATCACTTTGGGAGGCCAAGGCAGGGGGATTACTTGAGGTCAGGAGTTCAAGTCCAGCCTGTCCAGCAAGGTGAAACCCATCTCTACTTAAATACAAAAATTAGCTGGGCATGGTGGTGCTCACCTGTAATCCCAGCTACTTGGGAGGTGAAGCAGGAGAATCTCTTGAACCCAGGAGGCAGAGGTTGCAGTGAGCCAAGATCGCACCCTGCACTCCAATCTGGGCAAGAGAGCAAGACTCTGTCTCAAAAAAAAAAAAATCAGATTATTCACATGGTATTTTATGAATCCTATTCTTGAAAATGTAGATAAGAAACCTTTGCCCAACTCAGTCACAAGGATTGTTTTTTCTAATTTTTCTTCTAGGGTTTTTTTTTTTTTTTTTGACAGAGTTGAGGAGCCCCACTGCAACATACTAAAGAACAGAATTAATGTGTCTTTGACAAAGAGGTCAGAAAAGAAATTCCAAATGTAATATTTAATAAGTGATTTCACCAATCAAAACTATAAAGGACGTAAGAAAACTGAGCTGCCAGTAGGTCTTCAAAGCAGTTTCTCTTAAAACTTTAGACTTAAGAAATCATAACTGTTGTAATATCTGGGACAATATGATCACTACAAATTTGACCAGTATTTACTGCCTACATAAATCAGAATTGAGTGTGTCTATGCCCTCGCGTCTGACACTTCAATGGTGCAGTAGAGAATTCTTGAACCCATAATGGCAGACTTCAATTTTGTTTTTCTGCTTCTTTTCTTAACATGCATATACGTAGCTCAGGCCACTGTCTGAAACCTTTCTGCTAAAAAGATGTTTTGCAGATCAGCAGCATTAGCATCACCCAGGAGCTTGTTAAAAATGCAGAATCTGAGGCCCCACTTAGGACCTACTGAATTAGAATCTGCAGTTTAATGTTGTGACCAGATAACGTCTATACATATTAAAATGTGAGAAGCATTGGACTAAAGGACTCTCTTAGTGTCTGAGAAAGAGACTCTTTCTGGCAACACATGAAGTGTGACATTTTCCTATAACTTTCCCTGATATTACCCTTGTCCAGTATATTTCTTCTTCTTTTTTTTTTTTTTTTTTTTTGTTGGGGGGGGGGTTTTTTTTTTTTTTTTTTAGATTTACTGATTCAGGCTCTTATTGAGTAATAACATTTCTCTTCCTCCTCAGAGCAGTAATAGTGATGTTTTAAAATTTAAATCTCCCTCTCCATTCTGCATTCATATTACTCCTCCTATTGCTTGCAGAATCTAACCACATCCTATCAGATGAAAGCTCCAAAGCTTTTCCTGTTTCTGCTTGTACACATTGTTGCTAGTTTATCAACTTACACAGGTCAGGCCCTTTACTTGTCTTGTGTCAGCTCAAATAACCTGTCCTGTGAGGGTGTACCTGTTTTGCAAACCAGATACTTTCTAAATTTTAATTTTATAGTTAATATTACTTCAAAGTACAGATCATGATCTTAAATCACTAATTCTAAGCAAGGAACTTGTATATCTTGCTTACTTTGAAATCCTGTCGCAAGAAACAGTGTTTGCACTAAGTCCTTCATAATTATTTTTGAATAAATAAATGAACAAGCCTCTTATTTTATATCGTCTTCATTCACTTCATGTAATTACCTAAATATATAAGGAGTACATACAATTTTCTAGTCATTTTCCTAAGTGCTATTAATAAGGTAAAAAATGAAACAAAAAGAAAACAGTCTCAACTTCTAACATATATATGCTCTAGAGAAGACAGGTATGTATAATGACATATTACAATAAATGAGTAGGATTTTGATAGGCGAGCAGGTCATTTTAGGCTGAGAAACGTGTAAAAGCTAGCAGGATAGAACCTGATATCTTAATGAAATGATGAGACTTCTTGTGGTTAATCACCTTAGAATTACTCTAACAAGAGGCATTTACTAGCTATAGATAGAAGTAAGGAAAGACATGAGAAAATGCAACAGCCTATGGGTTACCAGAAGGAGTATCTAGGAAATGTTTGGATGATGCAAGTCAAATGAAATGTGCATATAAATAACCTGAGAACCTTGTTAAATGATAAGAGACTACTTATGGCTCAAGCATAATTCGTGAGATTGCTACAATTTCCCGAGATTACTTGACTTATCCATTCTCCTCTTTCTGAATACAAATAAATAAAAATAAAAATAAAAACCATGCAAACAAATAAACAAAAATTAATTTTAAAAAGCCACAAAAAAGACAAAATGTACAAGACAATTAAGGATATAATTTTATTCTGGCTATGCAATCAGAAGAACTTTAATTGATGAAGAATGCCTGGCAGAGGAAGGAGATCACTAGGCATATAAAATAAGGTAATAATTGAGGAATAGTGGAGGTAGGCCTTTTAAGGTGGTCATTTACAGTTTTTCTGAACACAAATTGTTGGGAGGATTTTGTAACTGATATGGTGTGGCTGTGTTTGCACCCAAATCTCATCCTATAATTCGCTCATGTTGTAGGAGGGACCCTAGGAGATAGCACCGGTGGTTTCCCCCATGCTATTCTTATGATAATGAATAAGTGTCCTGATAACTGATGGTTTTATAAGTTTTTGTCTGCATCTGCCATGATTGTGAGGTGTCCCCAGCCATGTGGAACTGTAAGTCTGTTAANAAAAAAAAATAAACTTACCAGGAAAGGGAGAAATGCTACATTGCAAATGAATCATGAGAATATCGTGGCCAAAAACTTGTGACTTACTCACAAAGAAAATAAGGAAGAGACAGGACAGTAATACAAAGAGAAAACATTTTTAAAGATTTTTTTTTTTGATAGAGTTGTACTATGAATTCCATCTTCTCATTGAGTTAGAAAGAGGAGCATGTCTGCCTTAACCTCAAGCCTAATTAGAAGGATTTCAATGAGATTACTTTGAGAGCTTGATGTGTATCCTTAGTAATTGAGAGGCTTAGTAGGCTGGTGCCTGTGTCAGGACCAACAAAGATAAAGAGACTAGTGTCAACAGAGTGAACAAATTTTTCTGCAGAGAACTTACACTCATTTTTCATGAGTCAGATGTGCTGTAATATTGTACATTGCATTCTCCAGGAAGCAGATACTGGAACAGTGATTAGCTAGCTTGCAAAAATATGCATTAGTGAGTACTCTTGGGATCAACAGCTGCGAAAGGGAGAGTTGAGAGAGAAGTTGAGCTGGGAAGTTGAATGGCTCTTCAGAGTTTACATGACTTGGGACGAGGGGGCAAGTCTGTTATGTCCCCATGTCAATCAGTCTTAGGGCACACTGCTTACCCTTGGAAGGAAATAATCTGAAACAGCTGAAAGTTAAGAGTAACCCACCCACTTAATGGCTAATTAAATTCTCCTTTCTGAAGAGAAATCCAGATGGTTAATTACAATATCCATCCCAAATTCTGAGTTCTACATGAGGAACTCACAGAGGGAATGTCAGTTTGCAGCCTTCCGCCTCCTAAAGTGAGGAGACACTAGGAGTAAGTCCGATGAAGCATATCATTGTCGCTTAAGCCAAGTGTATCTGAAGTGACCAGGTGAATGAAGAACAGTGTCAGGGCCAAGGGAATTATATCGGGAGACCTAAAGGGAGATTCTCTTCAGCTGTCCAATAGAAAAGATACTGTGAATTACACATGTAATTCAAAATTTTGCAAGCCATGTTTTCATAAAGTAAAAAAAAGTAAACTTAATCTAATAATTTAAATTATTTATATTTCATAACTTAAAAACATTTTAAGAAACTTTTTATTTCAACACTGTAGTCAAAACTAAAAAGTTGTTGAGATATTTTACAGTATTTTGTCATACTAAGCCTTTGAAATCAGTGTGTAGTTTACTTTTCCAAAAATCACATTTCAAGTGTGCAGTGGCCTCACATGTCTGTAGATTGAACAGTGCAGCTCTAGAGAACGAACAAAAATGTCTCTAGAGAGAAGTCAGCTTTAAGTATTTGCCAGACCTAGAAATTTACAAATCATTACATGAGAGTGGCAATCAAATCAGACTTTTTTTACATCCATTACCTCTCCCCAACCCTACCCTTGAAAATGTCAAAAACAGCAGCTGTTGATTCAAAAAGAAAGAAGCTGACTATGCCTGCCTCCCCATAGGCAACCATCTCCAGCTATTTGAGAGATGGAATTATATTTCCTTAAGTCAAGAAAAATGTGTTGAATGTGTTTGAAATAAATTGAATGTTTAGAACATAGTAAATTGAAACCATAAACACATCCTATAAAGACTACTTTTTTCAAGTTTTATTGACATATAATTGACATCTAATCAACTGCACATATCTAAAGTGTACAAGGTGTTGACTTTGACATACACATATACTCATGGAACCATCACTACAATCTAGATAGTGAACATATTCATCATCCCAAAAAGTTTTCTCATGCCTCTTCTTAATCCAAGTCTCCTGCTTCTCCCTCCTTCCTGGTCCCGGGCAACTACTTTTCTTTTTGTCACTTGTAATACTTTAAATTTTGTAGAGTTTTATATAAATGCTCTAATAAAGTATAATATCTTTTTTGTCTAGTGTCCTTCACACAGCATATTTTGAGATTTATTCATGTCATTGCATATATCTGCAGTTTCTTTCTTTTTATTGGTGAGTCGTATTCCCTTGTATAGATTTACTAAAATTTTCTTCTACATAACTGGCATTTTATATATATAAAAAAGAATAGATAAACCAATGCTTGTTTATATACTCACCTGTTTTGAGTATTTGGATTGTTTCAATATGGGGACTATTACAAATAAAACTGTTATGAACATATGTACTAATTCTCAGGCTAGTATCTCAGAGTGAAATGATTGGATTATGTAATAGGTAAGTCCATGTTTGATATTTAAATAAATTGACAAATTGTTTTCTAAAGTAGTTGTACCACTCTATATTTCCACCAGCAATTTGTGAGAATTCTAGTTAATCTACCTCATTGAGAACATTTGATATTGTCAGTCTTTAAAATTTCATCTTTTCCATTATGTATGCAGTGTATGTCACTGCGGTTTTAATGTGCATTTCCTTAATGACAAATGTTGTTGAATATTTTCTCTGGAAGCCAAATTTATATCGATAGATTTTCTATGTCAGTGTTTTTTATGACCTTATTTGCTATTTGTATGCCTTACAAGTGAAGTGCAAGTTCAAATCTTTTGACCATTTTAAAACATTGGGTTTGTTTTCTTAGTTTTGAATTTTAAAAGTTCTTTATATATTCTTGACACCAATCCTTTATCAGATACATGATTTATAAATATTGTCTTCTGGTCTGTTGCTTATATATTTTTTTCTCTTGGTGTTTTTGAGGAGCTGTAGTTTTTAATTTTGATAAAATTCAAATTATTGGCCAGGCATGGTGGCTTACGCCTATAATCTCATCACTTTGGGAGGCCAAGGCAGGGGGATTACTTGAGGTCAGGAGTTCAAGTCCAGCCTGTCCAGCAAGGTGAAACCCATCTCTACTTAAATACAAAAATTAGCTGGGCATGGTGGTGCTCACCTGTAATCCCAGCTACTTGGGAGGTGAAGCAGGAGAATCTCTTGAACCCAGGAGGCAGAGGTTGCAGTGAGCCAAGATCGCACCCTGCACTCCAATCTGGGCAAGAGAGCAAGACTCTGTCTCAAAAAAAAAAAAATCAGATTATTCACATGGTATTTTATGAATCCTATTCTTGAAAATGTAGATAAGAAACCTTTGCCCAACTCAGTCACAAGGATTGTTTTTTCTAATTTTTCTTCTAGGGTTTTTTTTTTTTTTTTTGACAGAGTTGAGGAGCCCCACTGCAACATACTAAAGAACAGAATTAATGTGTCTTTGACAAAGAGGTCAGAAAAGAAATTCCAAATGTAATATTTAATAAGTGATTTCACCAATCAAAACTATAAAGGACGTAAGAAAACTGAGCTGCCAGTAGGTCTTCAAAGCAGTTTCTCTTAAAACTTTAGACTTAAGAAATCATAACTGTTGTAATATCTGGGACAATATGATCACTACAAATTTGACCAGTATTTACTGCCTACATAAATCAGAATTGAGTGTGTCTATGCCCTCGCGTCTGACACTTCAATGGTGCAGTAGAGAATTCTTGAACCCATAATGGCAGACTTCAATTTTGTTTTTCTGCTTCTTTTCTTAACATGCATATACGTAGCTCAGGCCACTGTCTGAAACCTTTCTGCTAAAAAGATGTTTTGCAGATCAGCAGCATTAGCATCACCCAGGAGCTTGTTAAAAATGCAGAATCTGAGGCCCCACTTAGGACCTACTGAATTAGAATCTGCAGTTTAATGTTGTGACCAGATAACGTCTATACATATTAAAATGTGAGAAGCATTGGACTAAAGGACTCTCTTAGTGTCTGAGAAAGAGACTCTTTCTGGCAACACATGAAGTGTGACATTTTCCTATAACTTTCCCTGATATTACCCTTGTCCAGTATATTTCTTCTTCTTTTTTTTTTTTTTTTTTTTTGTTGGGGGGGGGGTTTTTTTTTTTTTTTTTTAGATTTACTGATTCAGGCTCTTATTGAGTAATAACATTTCTCTTCCTCCTCAGAGCAGTAATAGTGATGTTTTAAAATTTAAATCTCCCTCTCCATTCTGCATTCATATTACTCCTCCTATTGCTTGCAGAATCTAACCACATCCTATCAGATGAAAGCTCCAAAGCTTTTCCTGTTTCTGCTTGTACACATTGTTGCTAGTTTATCAACTTACACAGGTCAGGCCCTTTACTTGTCTTGTGTCAGCTCAAATAACCTGTCCTGTGAGGGTGTACCTGTTTTGCAAACCAGATACTTTCTAAATTTTAATTTTATAGTTAATATTACTTCAAAGTACAGATCATGATCTTAAATCACTAATTCTAAGCAAGGAACTTGTATATCTTGCTTACTTTGAAATCCTGTCGCAAGAAACAGTGTTTGCACTAAGTCCTTCATAATTATTTTTGAATAAATAAATGAACAAGCCTCTTATTTTATATCGTCTTCATTCACTTCATGTAATTACCTAAATATATAAGGAGTACATACAATTTTCTAGTCATTTTCCTAAGTGCTATTAATAAGGTAAAAAATGAAACAAAAAGAAAACAGTCTCAACTTCTAACATATATATGCTCTAGAGAAGACAGGTATGTATAATGACATATTACAATAAATGAGTAGGATTTTGATAGGCGAGCAGGTCATTTTAGGCTGAGAAACGTGTAAAAGCTAGCAGGATAGAACCTGATATCTTAATGAAATGATGAGACTTCTTGTGGTTAATCACCTTAGAATTACTCTAACAAGAGGCATTTACTAGCTATAGATAGAAGTAAGGAAAGACATGAGAAAATGCAACAGCCTATGGGTTACCAGAAGGAGTATCTAGGAAATGTTTGGATGATGCAAGTCAAATGAAATGTGCATATAAATAACCTGAGAACCTTGTTAAATGATAAGAGACTACTTATGGCTCAAGCATAATTCGTGAGATTGCTACAATTTCCCGAGATTACTTGACTTATCCATTCTCCTCTTTCTGAATACAAATAAATAAAAATAAAAATAAAAACCATGCAAACAAATAAACAAAAATTAATTTTAAAAAGCCACAAAAAAGACAAAATGTACAAGACAATTAAGGATATAATTTTATTCTGGCTATGCAATCAGAAGAACTTTAATTGATGAAGAATGCCTGGCAGAGGAAGGAGATCACTAGGCATATAAAATAAGGTAATAATTGAGGAATAGTGGAGGTAGGCCTTTTAAGGTGGTCATTTACAGTTTTTCTGAACACAAATTGTTGGGAGGATTTTGTAACTGATATGGTGTGGCTGTGTTTGCACCCAAATCTCATCCTATAATTCGCTCATGTTGTAGGAGGGACCCTAGGAGATAGCACCGGTGGTTTCCCCCATGCTATTCTTATGATAATGAATAAGTGTCCTGATAACTGATGGTTTTATAAGTTTTTGTCTGCATCTGCCATGATTGTGAGGTGTCCCCAGCCATGTGGAACTGTAAGTCTGTTAAACCTCTTTCTTTTGTGAATTGCCTAGTCTTGGATATGTCTTAATCAACAGTGTGAAAACAGACTAACACAGTAACCTGCTCTGTATTTTAGAAGCACGGGGCTCGGGTAAAATTGAGCACCTTCACTACCACCTTCCCCTTCTTTGAAGAGCTTACAATAGTAAAATTCAATTTTACCATTTTTTCAACTCTATCAAAATGTGTATTACTTGTGTACATTTCTCAGCTATGGCAGTATTAAGAAGACAAACCAGAAAGCAAATAATACACAAAAATAAATAAAACATCTAGCATTATCACATAGCTTCATATTTGGTATATGGAAAATTTAAGTTAAAGTAAGTCTTTAATTTTTAGATATTGAACAGTTTAAAAATAGTGATAAATTACATTCAGTGTGGCAAATATTTTATAGTTCAAAATTAACTTTCTAACTCTCTAAAATGATATTATGCCTGTTTAAGGCATTACTTGTTTGATCCTGTTTCTTATATTGAATTTAAATAGTACCAAAAAAAAAAAGGACATAATTTGCATGCAGTTGGTGTACCATATATATTTTCTAATTATTATAGAGATTTACAATTTACTTCAAATAATATTACTAGATATCAATATTCTTGCAAGTTTAATTTAAAGTTTATGTACAAAATCTATTTCTTAGAAATGAGAATGCTTACTTATTTAGAGAGGTCAATATAAATGCTTCTAAACAAAAGATGATTTCTGTTCAAGGGACATTTGGCAAAGACTGGAAACATTCTAGATTGTCATAAAATGACTTTGAAGAGTGCTAATGGCATTTAGTAGGTAAAGAATTCCTGATATTGCTAAACAGCCTATTTGGAACAGAATTAATTGGTTTAAAATGTCCATAGTACTGAGGATGAAAGTCCCCAAACTAAACACATTTATATAGGGATGAATATGTGCTCGTGTCCCTAGAGAGCTAGGTAATGTGCATCAATGTGTGTATTCATAATTTTCTGGGAATTCTGAAGCCCTGTTTCTTCTTTATCTAGTAGAAAAGCCATGACGATCTATCACTATAATCTTAATTGAGAATCCTTCAGTTTTGGTTGCCAATTATTCTCTGATAGAGCAAAGATGCTCTAGTTCTAACTAGAATAAACGAATGACTTTCTTTTGGTTTTAGATCCTCAGTCCAGAATGATAAATAAAAAAGCATGATAGAATAAAGCTGACATAGTACAAGCATAAATCCTAAATATCTAGAATATTGCTAATCTTAGTCTTTGTTTATTAATGTTGAAAGAAACAATGAAAATATTTGAAAGTTATGGCTTCAAAATATATCTCAAATATTTTTTTCTCTTGGCGCATTTGAGAAGGAGAGAGAGAAAAAAGAGGGATTGTTTTTTATCTTTCTATACTTAAAGATTCAGATATTCATGTAACGATATGAAGAACTTTCTAATTTAAATTGGGGAGGAGGAGGAGAATACAAGTGATCAAAGAAGTTCAGTCAAAGAAAATGTAGTCAGTTAACTGTAGACTTTTCAAAGCAAGATTAAAATGACAAGATTTTGTATCTGACAGATTTTGTATTGTTAACAACAAATGTTTTTCAAAAATTGTAGTCACCCACATCAGAGCATTTGTAAAGACAAAATACATAAAGCCACTGGAAAATGTCAATTGTCTGAAATTTAGTCAAAAAAAAGAAAAGATGACAATATGAGGAAATAATTGCTAGTATGTAAGCACATTGTCACTCTAAATAACAGAGAGATAAATTTATTTATTTGAAAATGGCTATTTGCAAATATTTTTTACCATTGCAATGGAAATATGCATGTCATAGCAAACTTTGTGTGTATTCAGGGAAGAAAAGGAAGACCAAAGTGTCCAAAGGAAAAAAAAAATAAGGAGAATTAGTTGTTTTGAAATAATTACACTTGGCTAGAAAAATAAGTAAAAGGGTAACACCAATCTCAGGTTGGACAGGTAGTTGTTGGGCAGATGTTCTTGCAGAAGTAGTTTTTGTATAAGGTTGCAATGGCCTTTGTGCAGGGTTGTGATTTTTGAAGTCTTTTGTGATACTTTTTATTATCAATCATACAGCATGAGAGCCCTCTCTCTTCATGTCATTTATCAGCTCTGTTTGTCAGAGTTGTTTTAACATTAGTGATCCCATTTTTATTCTGACAACTTTCACATTTCCCCTTTTGATTAAAGGGTATTACTTAATTCATCAATTACTTAATTTCACGTAATCTTTTTGTTTTAATTGATACTTCTTTGGAAGTATCACTGAGCAGACATCTTGTAGTTAGGTTTTGATGTCCGTTGGTGCTAGAATGTTCCTGCCCTGGTTGCTGGTCTCATCTCATATTTGGGAGGAGTGATTGGTGACCAGGAATCAGTATCAAAATCCTTTTAACCACACTGAACAAGAGAGGTTTCAGGAGAATGACTCTCAGTCAAAGTCTACCTGGATTCCATTATTTTTTCTGTTTCATAGCTCTTTGTCATCATTTATTTTGGGCCACCACAATTTTGTTAGGAGTTGTGCTTCTGCAAAAAATTTAGCAAGGAATAGATACAAAGTTTTAAAAGGGAGAAATATAAAGTAAAATCAATATGATAACTTCAGTTTCCACGATGGTTTTGAGCCATAAATCTAACCCTAAAGAAAAACAATTGAAAAAGTGAAATGATCACAGAAATTTAGGTGGGATCTGTTGCAACCATTTTATTATTATTATTTTATGTATATGGTTCTCAACTTTTCAAGAGGAATTTTAGGTCCAGCATGTAGTGTTAGGAATAGCACAGACCTTTTCTTATTTAGCCAGAGGATATTAAAGGAATTTTTAGGTTAGGTTCTGTTAAGTTACCAGCAAAAGCTATTGATTGTGAAATTTCAATTATATCATATACCAAGGGAAAAATGGGCATTCAGATGGATAATATTCTCATTATGATAGGAAATTTTATTCTAATATCTTGAAAAAAAGCTTTCTACACTCTTTGTTCGTGACATTGAGATATTGAGAGGTTTGGTGAACTTTCTTATGTATGGCCCATATATCAGGCATGAGGGTTGTTCTTTAAAATTTATCTAGTTTCAGATTATAGAACTTTAGGAACCCAGCAGTTTTTAGTTGTAGAGTTGTAGCCAAATATTATAGGAAATTAGGAGAGTTCAGGATTTAGCCCAATCTACAGGCAGATAAAAGGACTTGAAAACAATGCACAGGGCTACAATCCAATAGCAGGTATATCACAGTTATTTTTCTTTAGAAATATAACTTTTTCTCTCTTTATCTAGAATTTCAGATTTAAAACCTCTTGAGGCTAGGAAACCAAACCAAGACAGACTTTAGATTTTACTTACAGTCTTAAAGTAGTTGACCCTGTCAGGAAGTGACAATTTGTACTCACTCATGGTAAATCTAGGGACTCTTGAAACAAGGCGTTTTATGCACATTTTAAATATGCAATTTCAGCTAAAGCCTTGGAAATATAACCAATGCTTCCAATTATATCCTGATTATAAATAAAGAGCATATTTTTGCTAAAATTATGTAACTGATCATACTGTCATAAAAAAATAAGAATACTGATGAATAGTTCCTGAATTTTGGAGAAATAAAATAGGGAAAAAAAGCAAACGCTTCCATATTTGTTCACAAAAGTATACTTTACCAAACTGTTGTAAACTACAGGTAGTGTATGTGAGAAAATTTTCTTAAATCTGGAAAACAAAACATTTAAGTAAAGAACAAACAATGTTTTAAATAAAAGCCATCAAATGGAAGCTTCATCAATTACTTAATTTCATCTAATCTTTTTGTTTTAATTGAGCTTGATTGGTAGTTTCATGAAACCTTTAGTTTCTTCATTAGAGTTCTGGAAGCTTTTATTTAGTTCATTAATCTTAGAGTTATCAGAAATTTGTGTTTAAGAGTACATGCATAAATCTTTTCCATAAAAAGTTAAATTTGGGCTGAAACAGATTGCAAATACTTTTGGAGAATAATTCAAAACAATAACAGTAGATAGTAAAATTCTTAAAATAGCCATAGTCAAAAATTGTATGAAAATTTTCAACTGACAAGGAAATTCAGTATTTCTATTACATATAGCCTTTTAAGATAACTGTAATCATAATGATAGTGTAATATCAGGACAGTCAGACTTTTATCAATTTCATACAATCTTTAGAACACTGACAATAATAATGTATCAATACAAATATAACTTTAGAAAAGATTTTATATAACAAAAATTATGATGTAAACATATTTGCTTTTTATGCATTTTGAAACATTTATATTAATAATATACTCATAAATGTCACTGAAAGAAAATCTAGTGTCACTTATCATTTGGCAATGCTTCAAATAGAATTTACCAACTAAGTCTAATTATTTAACATCTCTACAAGATGAGAGACACATTCTTTGATGCTCTCCAGGGGCCTACTTGGAAATTCCAAAATTAATTCTAGGTCAAAAACACTTAATTTAGAATTTTGCTTCAAGGGAAGCTCATCAAAAATGTCAAAATTTTCAAAACAATTGATTAAAACAGATTCACAGGTCACTATTAAATAATACTCATTCGTTTAAACAGAAAAGCAATTTAAAAACTTCAAAAGCAATACAGAAATTTACATGGATTTAACCAAAAAGGTAAAGAAAAACCTCTTATAATGAGATTGTTTCTTATTGTGGGAAGCCCATTTAGAAAACCTGGAGGTTGAATCTGATGAAAAAGGTACTTGAACTTAATGAGGCACAGTAAGAAGGTGTCCAGGCTTATGCATTTGAACTACGTTATAGAAGAATGTAAACAAGAAAACTATTTTGAGCAGGGTAATAAATGGCTTTTACTAAAAGCATGGGAAGTTTCCTGCTTGCAGAGAAAATTCAGTCAAATTTTTAAAAAGACAAGAATACAGAAACAAATTATACTGGAGGAAGACATTGCTTCTCTAGAACTTCAAGATAAACATTTCAGCTTCAGGCCATATCAGCAGAGATAGAGGTAAGAGAAAATGAAATGTTACAGGAATTGAAGGAAAGATTGAAGAAGCGAGTTATCACTGCACCCAAGCAAAAATATATGCTGTTTGAAGAAAAGGAAGAACAAAAAGCAATAATGTATGACCTGCAAATCATGTGCAGCAAGATACAGCAAAAACTGAACTTAATGAGATAGAAATCTGAGAAGCTTCAAGAAGAAGAGTTTCACCTCAATAAATGAAATTACCATTCTCAGTGAAACAGACAGCATTTCCAACTGAAAATAGGGAAATTAAATAGATCTCAGGAAGAAATGTGACAAAAATAGAAAATTGCTGTAGTTCAAAAGATGACTATTAAAGAATTACATATCAGAATTAAAAACCTACCCTCTTACAGTTTTATTAAAAGCAAATCAATAATTTAGAAAAATCTTGTTTTTCTAACATAGGAAACCATGTTTTAGTTTTATATTAATGTAATTTTTTATCAAAGATCAATCTTTAGAAAGACATAACTAATACTAATTATAGCTCCGTGATTACACATGAAATTTCTTTCATAACTTCCTCCTTTAGAAACTTTATCAGTACCTAGTCAGACCATTGATGACATATGTGGACTTTCTGCTTGGTCTTATAGTTCCTCTTTCTTAAATAGCCAGTCATTATACTTCAGGACAAAAGTTTGCCAAAAAAAATTATTTCTCACATGAAATTATTCTCTTTTATTTTTAATCTTTATCAAAAATATATCTTCATATCCATAACTTTGTTCACATCTCTTTCTCCTACTTACTAGTTCCTTTCTTTCTTGTTTCTAATTACAGGATCAATCTATATTTTTGAAAAAATGCTTTAAATAATCTTTAAATCACACAAAATTATTATTTTTCCTCAATATACAACACATATTCATACCTTTCTTATAATTTTACTTATTAAAAAAGAAAAAATATATTTTTAGGTACACTTTCTGCAGTGGATTGTGTATATCAGATTTTTTACTGTTAGTAACTTCAGTTTTTAGCAAGGAATTTAAAAAATTACACATCAATATTTTTAGAAGTGAATCATTTTATAATGTTTAGAAACATGTTTCTCATAACATAATATTTGTATGTACTAACAGATGGAAATATATTTAGCTTTCCTATAAAATTTAAGAAACCAAGAACAGACATATTTCTGTTCAGCAATTTGTTTATTTTTTATCTTAAAGTGACACAGATATTTAATGAGTATCTATAATTTAACATAATTTTAAGATTTCAAATTTCATAAGAAGTTTATTTAGAGATGTCAATCCCATTTACATTTACCTAATGCATTAGTCTGTTTTTACACTGCTATAAAGATATTATCTGAGACTGGATAATTTATAAATAAAAAAGGTTTAATTGACTCACAGTTCTACATGGCTGGAGAGGCCTCAAGAAACAAGAATGGTGGAAGGTGAAAGGGAAGCAAGGCACATCTTACATGGCAGCAGGAGAGAGAAAGAACAAGGAAATGTCACACTTTAAAACCATCAGCTCTTATGGGATATCACTCACCATCACCATAACACTATGGGGGACAGCCCCCATGATCTAATCACCTCTTACCAGGTCCCTCCCTCAACACGTGGGGATTACAATTCATGATTTGGCCAGGGATGCAGAGCTAAATCATATCACTCAATTTATTAACTTTTTAAAAATGGTTTACCTAGATTACCTATTAAAACCAATATTAGACAAAACTAGTCATCGTAGCCTATGAATATCAGGTGTTTATCTAAGTAAGAACCTCAAATATATGGATATTTTATTGTTAACTTGGAAGATAGTCACTTTTATTAAACCAACAATATTAAATTAGTCTTATCAAAAATTACATGAAAAGAGATCATTTCATGTTAGGTTGGGTTTTATAAAACTTTTATAACTTTCGTGTCAAACTTTGACAGCTTAAAACATCTATAAACCTGTCAAAAAATATACTGATAATTTTGAAGATATTTCTTTTTTTATTTTACTAATTATTTAAAGGCAGCTTCTTTATTAAAAATTTACTTAAGTCATAGTAACTGGAAACAGTTTCAGTTGATTACTATGTATTTTATATTTTAGATGTGAGTCCATTTATCTAAACCAATATGAATAAAATTACTTAAAGGATTTCTTGCTGACTATGCCAGAATTTATTTTGTAGACACAAGGTATAATATATTACATGTATATAAGCATAAACACACCTAAATACATGGGTACCTACACAAATAAAGACCTTACTATTTTCATTCTAGAATTTTAGTCAAGCGATAGTAATATAATCACACTGGTTTATAAAAGAGAGTTGAAGTAAATTATATTTTTGTTAAAATCAGGACCTGTTCACGAGACTAAACTGCATGTGCCCTGATAGGTAGTTTAATAATGGCTGTGGACCAAAATTTTGAGTAAAATGACAGTACAATTAAAAACAAAACAAAACAAAGTAAACCTCTTTCACCTTCTTTCTTCTTTCAATGTTGGCATTTCATCTATTTTTTTCCAAATTGTGTATGAAAAACAAAATTTCCTAGTAGTCTTGAACTAGTAACAAATCTATTTTTTGTTTGTTGCTTTGGTCTGCTAGACTACCAAATTCAGACAGAGAATAATTTTACCATCTTTTTAGGATATTTGGGGTGGGGGGCTTTTTCTTTTTGGCTTTTACATTGTAGAACATATAAAATTTTTATGTCAGACAGAGATACCTTATATTACAGCTCTGAGAACAGGATTTTGACCTGTTTGATCTGAGGACCTAATTTCTATAAACATTTATGTGATTCTTTACCCTTCAGATTATTAAAGTTTGAACCACAGAGTTGTTGCAACTTGTAAAGCCATTATTTTGAAACCCCATAAAAACTTTTTTCATATATATATGTAGTGTATATATATAATTTATATATATAAATATATATTTAAAAAATATATATTTATATATTTAAAAAATATATATAAATTACATATATATATATATGTATATATATATATATAATTATTGGCTAGAATGTCATAAGCAGTGAGTTTTAGCTCAATGCCCAATGCCAGTGGAAAAGTCAGCAGATTCAAAGTAGGCAGAAAACAACTATGTAGAAGAGAACATAGAAGACTCTACACGTGAACTTAGAGTTACAGGTTTTTGGAATAATGATCAGTTTAGCTCTGAATTTTCCACGATGTAATTTTACACATCAGTTTAGGAATACGCAGAAGAATGGGCCATACTATGTAATCAGCTAGAGTTCCAGAAAAGCTCATATGGCTTAATGTTTGGGAATCCCAATACGATTTTATCAATCTCTCAGAAACAAAGAAAATTTTATAAATTCTATAAGGGCATGACAGGAGTTTAGACTGATGTTTTACATGATGGCAAAGCCCAGTGGCTTTTAGTTAGTCATCCTGCAATCACCACTTAGAATGTTTATTTTTGCTCTTGAAAGATTTTCAGAAACAAGCAAAAGGAAAGGGTCAAACAAAATCAAAGATACCAAGAGGAGTATTCACCAAAATTTTAACTCTGGCATGCAGATCAAACAAAATATTCAGCTAGGCATCAGACCAAATCGAAAGTAGTTATCAGAAAAGACATGCTTCACAGACAAAATGTAAATTCTGTAGAAATCAGAATATTCAATCCAGAAAGACATATATCTTTATACCAGAATACAGTAACTTACCAAATAAGATAAAAAAGTATTTTATCATCCAGGAGGCATGTATGGTCTTTTATTAAGGTATCTTTATCTAAACTAGACCCCAAACAATATCAAAAGTCATCTACCAAAAAGAGAGAGGCTCTGTGAGAGAGAAAACTCACCAAGGCAGAAAAGGCAGGCCATGGAAGGGGCGAGCTCAAAGAAGCCATGTGAGTATTGCACACGGGTTCCAAAAATCACGAATACCTTCCAGTAGTGCTCCTTTCCAGTTCCCATTTCTGACACTATGTGTCAATGTGAATAACAGAGAAGCACTATAAAAGAAGAGATATTTCTTTGTGTATAAGCATTTCAGTGGAAATACCCATGTTACAGTGAACTATGTGCGTATTCAGAGAGGTAAAAGAAGCTAAAAGAGGACTCTGTGGGGAGGATCCAAGATGGCCGTTTAGGAACAGCTCAGGATTGCAGCTCCCAGTGAAAGCACAGAGGGTGAGTGGACGCCGCATTGTTATTGCCCACAGACTAGGAAATTCCCGGGCAGAGGTGCTCCACGGTCGCCAGCGCGGCTGTTTCGGCCAGCGCGGCTGTGCCGGCCAGTGCCGGGGCCGCTGCTTTGCCCCGCGCGGCTGCTTTGTCAGCGCCCGGGAGCCACGGTTCTC
>NW_016107623.1:763580-775096 GCF_001604975.1 Cebus imitator
AAAAAAAAAAAAAACAAGTTAAAAGACTTTTAAAGAAAAAATAAAGAGAATGACATAACTGTTTTGAAATAACTATTTTTGGCTACAAAAATGAATGACAAAGGTGATGCCAGTCTGAGGTTAGACAAGCAGTTGCTGGGCAGATGTCCTTGCAGAAATATTTTTTTGAATATGTTTGTAATGGCATTACAATGGCATTGTTTGTAATGGCATTATGCCAAAAGTTGTTGCTTTTGCAGCCTTTTGTGATAGTTTTTGTTATTGAGCACACAACCTTAAGAACTTTCTCTTCATGGCGTTTCACCTTCTTCAGCTCTATTTGTAAGGGTTTTATTTTATTTTTAACATTAGTGATTGCATTTTAATTGTGACAACTTTCACAACATGTACATATATCAACTGATTTATTTAGTCTTTTCTGAATTATAATTTATGATACATATTGACATTTGGGATTTATTAACCATCTATACACACAGGCAAGTTTTTTTAATTAAAATATTTTTTCTTCACATGTTTTCCTTTTTATTTTCTTTCTTTTCTTCCCCTTTCTCTAGTTACTGTTAAAAAAGCATTTCAACTGGGTACAATTTATTTAAAGTTGGTCCTTTCATGCAACTCAGATCGCTTTGTAGAAAAGGGACCTCACAAAGTCATGATTATTAGGTTGACTTCACAGGAATAAATCTTTACCATGTCCCAATAAAAATTAACTTTAGATTTTCCCCATTCTGTACTCATCTTCCCACATAGCATTAATGCTCTCATCAATGAAACCTGAGGCCCAGTGAAGCACTGGCTAATCTAATGGAGGAAAATATCTCTTTTTCTACCCATTTTATGTTCATGGCTGAGGGCCCTATAACAAAAGACAGGTTAACAAGATAAATGCATACAAATGTATTCAGTTAGTTTTGCATGTCATGGAAGTCTTCATAAGGAAATGAAAAACCCACAACATAGTTGTACCCATGTGTTTTACGGTAGGTTTAATGAATAGTGGATAGCTGTGGAGAAACATGAGAGGTCATAGAGGGCATTATCTAATGGAAGTGAACAGTGGAGAGTGGGGGATTCTGCTTGGCAATACCTGTGTGTTCAGATTCTTCTCTGTGTTCTTGTCCTGAGAGATAAGGATGTACCTTTCTTCCAGATATAGAGAAGACACTTAACACCAGAGCTTTATCATCAGCTTCAGGAGAAAGTCAGGATAGCCTCATTATGTTTTCTGACCTGGTTCAGGAAAGAAGGGCAGAGGAGCAGTGGTGACATTCCTGCTTCTAGTCTTTTCTCAAATTTCTTCAAATATTCAATTGCCAGGGTGACATATTTTGAGGTAGTTTGTCTTAAACACCATTAGTAACAAGAGCCAGGTAGTTGACAAATGTGTGAACAGCCTTCATGGGAGCTGTGACAAACTTGAGAGTGTGCCTTAAAAGCAGTGAGCATTGAAGACATGGCTACTGGCTTTCATTCTTCTATATTATGACAGTTTGTCGCCTAGTGTTTCTAAACATTCTAGTTTTGTGTTTTAACAAATCAAGAAGTTACATTTTAAACGATATCGCCAAACTTTTTTTTAAAAATGCCTCTCTGGGTCTTTCTGTTCTATTCCTTTCCTTTTTTATTTTCTTTTTGAATATAGTGCATCATACATATCTGAAAATTTTGTTTTGAAACTTCTGACACAGATGTTGATATTTTTCCCAAAGGGTACTAAGTCAGAATATATTAACATTCTATTAGAAATCTACCCACTGGGGTTTATATGCCAAGAATAGCATTTTCATAAAAGGGCCAGAATGTGGCTCTAAGAAACTGCCTAGCCAAGCAAATAAACCTTGCATAGAATCCCAAAATGCTATTGTTGACTGAGGCAGAGGTTTATGAGATACTTACCTGTAAAAGTTGTACTTCAATATGGCAGCTTTGGACTTGGAAAAGGATTTAGGCAAGCTATTTGAGGCAATTCATATATATCCATAGTAGTAGAAATGCCTGTCCTTCATTATGGCCTTCCAAACCCGCAATTGTCTATCTTTCTGAACAGTTTTCTTCTTTTCATATGGAGATGGTAAAGTCAGTAAGCCAACTCAGTAGACTGAAACCAGACTATTTACACAGTAAGTTTGTTGTAGAGATGGTGGTGCACGTTGATTTTTGCTGTTTTAATACAACTCTGATGCCAATTTAGAGATCATATTACACCAACTGTTCTCAAGGTTAATCTAAAGCAAAAACAGAAAGAGAGAGGCTTTCCCAAAAAATGACTTTGTTGAGAATAAATGACAGAGGATTGCAATCCAGAATGCACAGGCTGTGAAAAAAAAATCATAGGTGTATCCAGATAAGCTTAGGTAATGAGAATTTTTAAAGGAAAAAAGAAGTCCTTGAAAGCTGTCTTGAAAAAAGATATGTGGGTCACAGAAGGTACTTTCTGGAGCTGATGGCAGCCCGTTGGTAAAGATACCCGTTGCTAAGCAAGTGTTCTTGTGAGAGCATCTAATCTGTAGTACTGCTGTCTTGAAGAATTTCTTAGATAAACCCTGTTGAAAAATTATGTGTGTACATACAGTAAAAGCAAAGCAGGTAAGGTAAGATGTGAAATACATATAGGACATATATGAATTTTTTGTGGAATTCAGGAACACATTTGTGATCATTCTTATCTCAAACACAGATGAGCCCCTTCTTTCATGACCTCCCAGCTATGCCTTCTCTGGGTCTGACAAGAGTGACTACATCTTGATATCAGCAACATTCATTCAACCTTCATGTTAGCTTTGACTTCATATTAGAGTAACCTGGGAAACTTGCAAAAATTCTGATAACCTGGCTGACTCCTATTTTAATAAAATTAGAGACTTCTGGTGGCTTATGAAAGGGATCCAGACTTCAGTATTTTTCTAATCTCTTTAGTTAGCAGCTTTAAATGCAGCTAAGGCAGAGAACTATTCCTTTTCAGTCCAGTAGAGATTTTTATCGCCATGATAAGAATCTTAAAAACCATGAGAACCAGGTAAATTATACATATCCAATTATTTATTTAGCAGAAATTTGTGGTAGAAATATGACTGTAATAATAAAGGAAAGCTAATTTGATCTGGAATTTAGTGAAATTGTAAAAGAAAGAAAATCACATAGAGATTATCTTTGCAGTGAACCTGAGCAATAAGCAGGTATTTTTGGCCGAAGTAGGATGAGATATTGGGAGGGGTGCAGTAGGCATGGGTGAGAACAATTTGACACTTTTGATTGCCAAAGGACAATCTATCTGCACATAACTCAGTAGTTGATTATACTCACAGAAATTTAGTACATAGGACACTGTTAACATTTTTTGTTTTCATTAATTATATTAAATAAATTAACTTTAAATTTTGATAACATTTTTCAGAGTGAAGTTCTCAAACTTTAATGTACGTCATAATCATCTGGAGGGCTTATTAAACCACAGATTGTGAGACCAGCCCGACAAACATGGTGAAACCTCATCTCTACTAAAAATACAAAAATTAGCCGGGTGGGGTGGCGTGCGCCTGTCATTCCAGCTACTCGGAAGACCGAGGGAGGAGAATCACTTGAGCCCAGAGGTGGAGTTGCAGTGAGCAGGGATCCTGCCACTGCCCTCCAGCCTGGGCAACAGAGAGAGACTCCATCTCACACAAAAAAATCACACAGTTTGCTTCCCCTTCAACTGCTAGTTTCTAAATTGACAGACCTGGGGTAGGGTCCAAGAATTTGTATTGCTAATAAGTGCCTGGTGGTGCTGATGCTGCTCATGGAGGCACAATGCTTTGGGAACCACTGTCATGTAATGGATACCTCATTAAACATCTGGAGATAGGACCAGGGCTCAGGTGAGAAACTTTGTAGTAAATTATTTTACCTTTGTGAGCCTCCTCGCCTATAAAACAAGGTGAGGATTATATCTACCACAAAGGAATATTGGATAGGTTAATAATGAGAACCACTTCGACCTAAAAATATTCTTTAGAAGAGGATAAGTGTTTTGTGAAAGAAGGGCAAATAAGTATTCAGTCTCTACTCTAACTAAGCAATTCAGATCTTTCTTGAACTTTAATACCCAACTAGCAAAACAAAGCCCAGTAGCTAGACAGACCCTTTATACTTTAACAGTAATTTGGAGATCATTCTTCCTCTCTTTCATATCTCATCACATCCTCTGAGAGCTGTGAGATATTTTTTATAATGTGTTTTCCAAGCGCTGGTCTTGTTGTCTCTGAAAGGATTTCTGATATTGACATGTATTTTTTCATCTAATTACATTTCCATTGAGGTCTTACTGCTCTACAGAGATTGATACCTTTTAGCTGTTGGCTGATCCACCTTTTAATTCAGTTTTTCTAAATTCTTAAACAGCTCTAGCTAGCATTCTATGATCTGTATTACAAACAGATGAAGTTCTAGTAGAACTCCAGGGACTTTATGCTTCAGAGCATATAATGATGGTTGGACCAGAGGAGGGAGCTGTTTACTCGGGAATCGCTGACCTTTTTGGTGTAAGGCTAATATTAACACACTTTGTTGCTGGTGATGAAGCTAGTGCTAAAACATTTATCACTCTGAGTCAGCATTTTCACTGAGCTGTACCATTTATTTTGCTTTGAATTTGGAAAAAGATTTACCTTACATTATTGCCTCCAAAGACTGTTCCTTCATGGCTTTTGTGACTAAATGGAATGTTGGTAAGAGCTGAAAGTAAGAGATGATCTATAAGTTAGAACAAGAGAAAGCCTATTTGCTAACTGAGGTGAACAGTTCCTTATTAGTAAGCATATTTGAGGGTGCTCAGCCTTAACTCATATACAGAATAAATCATCTCTGATAAGAAAAGTAAAAAAAAAAAGTACTTCTGCCTCAGTGCCTATTTAACTTTCAAGTCACATTATCTTTGGAGTTCCAGAGTTAATGATTATTTGTTTTGATAGAATGAGTAGATTTAAATTGATTAAATATAGAGTGTTGAATTTGGGGACTGATCAGGAGTGCCACAAACCTGAGGAAGGCCAGATGTATGAATGGAAGAGAATATTTAATGATGTTTGTTAAAATTTAAGAATGCTAGGCTAGGATAACAAGAAATTTACCTTTTAGATTCCAGAGTTTAAATTTCCGCTATATGTGTCTGTCTGCGTTGTTTATGTTTTTATGTGCCATGCTATGCTTTATGATAGTTCCCAGTATCTGATGTCTATAATTTATACATATTTTTGTTTTTGAATGAGACTACATACAATAATAAAGCTTAGTTTACAAGATATCCAACAATTTGTTTCTAATTTCTTCAACTGTGTACATTTTGTCATAGTTAATGTAGTTGGAAATGATGGCTCAAAAGAATGAGAGAAAATAGAGACGTAGGTGAGGGACTAGGTTCTAAAGCTTCCTTCTCTTCTAGTTGTGCAATTTTTAGGTAACTGCTTAACGTCAGTGGGTTTCAATGTCCTTAATTTAAAATTATAAGGTTTAACTTCTAGGCCTTTCCAGTTTCAATATTTTGATCTGTTAAGTGATTCTTGGTTATAGCTAAGCCACTTAGTATACCAAATTAAAATAAAAAGCTGAGCACCCCAAATGTATTTTTAAATCACAGTGATTCAAATACAGATTTATATGTGTAAAATAGTCAAAGTTTAATGTTATGTGGTTAAAACATACATGTATTTTATCTTATGATTTTTGATCCCAGCTATTTGAGAATATTAGTAGTATAATTTTTACTCATATATTTTGTTTCATTATTAAAATTACTATTGCTTGCCATTTTACACAATGTACTTGTATAATTCTTTTAATCTTCAAAAATACTATAATTCCTCCCTCCTCTCATGTACGGTTTAGTTAGAATCTCAAAAAGGTAACAGTGAGGCTGGTCGTAGTGCCTCATGCCTGGCCTCTAATCTCAGATACTCAGGAGGCTGAAGACAAAGGATCACCTGAGCCCAGGAGTTTGATGCTGCATTGAGCTAAGATCGCACTCCAGCCTCACTGAGACACTGTCTTTAAAAAAAAAAAGTCTAGGTTTATGTAAGAAAATAATGTCAAAGAAATTTATATGATACATTATATACTGATACATTTTATTTGGGAAAAAATTCTGTAAATATAATTTAGAAAGCCAATAACTAGCTTTTAGAAATCACCCATTAATGTCTTTAAAATATTGTTACACCACTCTTAACTAGACTAAGAGAGCCTTGTGAACTGCTTTGTAGTCTAGTCCAGTCTGCTAAATTCTAAGAATTCCTTGGTTGAGATTTTCTACTGATAGATAGCAGTTTTCTATGATTAAAAAAAAAAAAAAAAATCAAGTTCAGAAGACTTTGCAGGGCAATCTGTTAGTTTTGCAAGTCTCTCTCTTCCTACTAAAAGTTTAGAAATATAGCATATGATGTGTTTCTTTTGCTCAAAGAGAGATTTTGCTTCATGATGATTTACAGATTTGGATTTTGAATTTCATTTCAGGCAATAAGAGATGTTACTAAAGATTTTATTTTATGTACATGTATATATGTAGTTCTTGCTGTATATCTCATCGCTAGGGAGCATTAAAGTAACTTATTTAACATCAAACTATGAAAAAATAATGAAGAACTATGTGCATTTTCCTTTGATCATTGTTATCTTTTATACAAATAATTCTGAAAATATGTTTGATTTACTTGACAATTTTCTTTTTCAGAATACGTTTAGCTTTCTGGATTTAGGACTATAGCCTTCTACCATTTTGTATAAAGGTATTTCTAGTCTATTTACTATTGATTACTTTTATATGATTCTTAACAATAAATTCAAAATCATACTCTTAAAACTTCACCTTGGCAGCATGCATTCAATTTTATGTTTCCTCTGCTGGCCTGAAGTCACTAATGAAAGCCTGAATGTCATCAGGCAATGAGGATTGCCCATCAGTTACAGAGCTTAGTCAACTGTGTAATGAAGTCTTGTTTGTTTTCTTTCTTTTATACAGCACTTAGTGAATCTCAACACATTTTCAGCTGCTTAGTGATATTGCTCATTTCAGCACTTCGCCTAAACTTTTTGTGTCATTTTACTAACCATTACTGAATTTGATTTCATTTTGTATACCTAGTAAGGCAGTGCCAAAGTAATTGGAACTGGAGCAGCTAATAGGCACTAAAATAAGGTAACAACAATACTAAAAGAGAAGGCACCAAAGATGATAAGAAATTAAAACTATATTTACCGTATTTCTGTACACAGTATTTAAAAGATTTTAAAACTAAAGTAAAAAGCAAATATATGTTTATTATTATAAATACATACATACGTATATAGTAGGATTACAACAGTAAAATGTGTAAGTCCCCTATTGATATTTCTGTCTGGGTTGATTTTCAATACCAACAAGGAATTTTCTGATTATCTGGAAAAAGCTGTTTACAACAATTCAATTCATTTCTGACACTAACCACTTGGAGTTAGCACAGGCTCTACATCTTTAAGTTCAGGCCCACAAGACTAACTCTACTTTAGACCCCAATTACAAGCCTTGGGCAGCCCATACATCTGACTGGCTGGCTATAAACTAGAGGTTCCCAAAAGCCTCCCCTAAGGTTTGATGATTGGTCAAGAGGGCTCACAGGATTTACGTAGACACTTTACTTCTTAGTAAATCAACTAATAAACTTACTGTTTTATTATAAGGAATACCACTCAGGAACAGTCAAATGGAAGAGATTCATAGGGCAAAGTGTGGGGATGGGGTGGGAGTTTGTATAGAGCTTCCACGTTTTCTCTGAGCGCACCATACTCACAGCACCTTGATGTGTTCATCAGCCTGGAAGCTCCTAAAATTTAGTTGTTCAAGTGTTTTTATAGACCTTATTCTTCAGCCTCTCCTAGCCTTCCTAGAAGTCATCGAGTTGGACTAAAAGTATCAACACTTTGATCACTTGGTCTTTCCAGAGGCTAGCCCCATCCTGAGGCTATTTGAAGGCCCTAACCTAGTTCATCTCACTAGCAGGAACTGAGTTATCATCAGAAAGAGCTCATTATGAATAACAAAAGACATTCCTGTTACTTAGGGAATCCTAAGCGTTTTAGGTTCTCTGGGCCGGAAACTTGGATAAGGACCACACTATCCTACTCTTATTGTTAATAGCCTGGTTTGTATCTTTCTCAGCTTTTGCCCATGTGAATTCTGGACCAGATTTAACCTGAATCAAGAAAAAAGAAATAAGATATTATATATTATGAAGATTAATATGAGCCCCCAAATTAAATTTGTATCACAAATGTATGAATTAAAATATATTTTATGTGTTCTTATTTTTTAAGAAACAGGGCCTCACTATGTCGCCCAGTCTGGCCTCAAACTCCCGGGCTCAAGCCATTCTGAGAGTCCTAACTAGCTGGGATTATAGGCCCACCATTGTTTTTGGCTTATGTTTTTATTTTTATTTTTCATATTGAATGATTTTGCTTTTAATTCTCATGTTGACATCAATGCTCGTACTACTTTTTTATTGACATTATCTTAGCATATTTATACTCCTTTCTATTTTCAACCTTTTTAACATTCTAATTTAATTATTTGTATATAGCATTTCAGCAATTATTCCAAGTATAATCAGTTGTTTATTTTTTAAGTTCAATAAATGTTAATTTCTATTATATATGCATATACATACACACACTAAACATTTGAAATACAGATAAATTCCAGTCTGAAAGCTCACTATCTATTATTAGTAGTTTTGCTTTGTTCACTATTAATCACATGTATCTTGACTGAAAACAATTGGATATCACTATTTCTAACAATTAAGGAATCATAACTTTTCCAAACATATTTCTAAGAATTTTCTGAGTCTGTTTCAGGAATATTTTATAACTCTATTGCCAGGTATTAGTCAGCAATTTTGGCTGGAAGCCTACAAGCAAAGTGGAGGTGTTGTAAGCTGAAAATAAATGTATTTAAAGGGTATTGGGTAGCTAAAAAAAGTCAAACAGAAAATGGAAAGTAGAAAGAAAGTTAGGCAATACCCAGTCCTGTGAGCAAAACAAGTTCAACAAAGCATTTTGTGCTGTAATTTTGTTGATCATTATTAGAAGCCATAGCTTGCTCCACAGCTGGTAGCAACAGTGGCCTCTGGATGCAGCTGCTGAGGTCACTGCCACTTCTGTTCCTCAAGACCACTGCACCTCTTGTCATTGCAATGGATTCTATGTTGTCTGAATAAAATGACATCTGAGTGATGTACTTAGGTCACTTGCTCATGGCTTAAAAACAAGGGAAGCCTGAGAATAAGTTGTCTTTATCTGGGATTTTATGCTTCTAGAGTTGGAGTCAATTCTATTTGCAACCAAGATTCACAGAACAGCCATGTTCCAATGTAGAAACAGAGTTTATATTCAGGGTAACAACAAGAAGGCAAATATTGACTGTTACAGAGCAGCAATTAAAGAGACTGAGAAGCTAAGGTTTAATATTGTAAATGAACTTTTGGAGATAAATAGGCATACTTGGATCAAAAAAATGTAAACTGTAAGGAACCACAGAAACCATCCCATGTAGCTGTTTTTGTTTCTTTTTTTTTCTGTTAGGCAACTGAGTATGCCTGGGTAAGTATTCTTGTCTATTGAAAAAATAGCATACTGTTCATTAATTCATTTATTTATTACTTATTGAACGCCGAATACATATTAGATATAACACTTATCGCTGGAAAAACAGTAATATTAAAAATAATAATGATATAAAAACAGCAACAATACATTCCCTATAGTCAAATATCTTATATTCTAACAAAAGGAAAATGACCAAAAAAAAAAAAAAGTAATCAGATTAAGAAGGAGGATATTTTCAGAAAGTAAATATTTATGTAAAGGGGAGTGAACAGGTGTGAATATTAGTATGATTACCAATTCTGTGTGTTTTTTTTTTCTGAAAATTTGCACTTTTTCCTATTAAGTATTTAATATTTTCATATGAATATTTTTCGGGATAATTTTCTTAATTTAATTCTACCACTTGGTGGTACTTTTCAGTGTAAAAACGTTAATCCTTCTTGAGTTCATAGATTCTTTTTTGTTATTCTTTGATTTTTTTTTTCTGTTGTTAGGTTGTAGAATATCTTAATCAAGGGAAATTATTAAGACAGGGATATATATGCCATATATTTTAGCATTTTATTTCTGCTTCATAGTAGCACTTTTGATTGTTCTGTGTTTGGTAATTTTATCTACAAAACCACCCTATCTGTTATTCAGTGTGTATATTAAGAGTCTACTTTTGTTATTGTTATTCTGTTTTGTTATGTGTAGGGGAGAATATATTTTACGTATTTACTTTAAATTTATTTACTTTTAATATCTTAGTCTTTTTCTTTTATTGGTTTTATTTTTTCTGTTAGCTTTATTTTCATGAACTGTAGTTATTTCTTCTTTTTGTTCACGGCGATTGTTTTAATCATTTATGGTTTTAATGTTGTGTCTCTGAAATAGCGGGTGTCTCAAATTTTCTAATCTTTTTTAAGTATAAAGATTTAAGTTAAAGTATGATATTGGCTGATAGCTAGAATGTATTTTCTCAGTAAAGTGAGAGCCAAAGATATTTAAATCAAATTGACTTTCATATATATAATCTACAAGCTGTAATGAACAGGTTGACTTCCAAATAATGTAAGTAGGTTACAGTTCCTGGATACATGGCTTAGTAGTTGAGGAATGGTAAGTTCTAGGCAGGCTAGTTTAGAGAGTAGAAGTAACTAATTTTGTCTGTGTGAGTTTCCACATGCTTATTACCTGGGGCAACTGTTCGGCTTGTTCTCATTAATCACTGAGAATCTTCAGTGGCAGAATTTACTAATTTCTGATGCAAGGAATCCTTATTTTACTTAACTGGGAGTTCTAAAAGTACTTTAACTAATTACTCAATTAATTAATTGAGTAATTACATGATTAAAATTTAATTAATTTAATTATATGATTGCAGTTTATTTTGAAGCAAACGTAAGTGTAGAAAAAGTATATTTTCAACATGCAATATCTCAACAGTTTATCTCCCATCCCTTCTCAAAAAACTCCCGGGCTGGGAGTGGTGGTTCACTCTTGTAATCCCAGCACTTTGGGAGGCCAAGGCAGGTGGATCATGAGGTCAGGAGTTTGATACCAGCCTGGCCAAGATGGTGAAACTCCATCTCTACTAAGGATATCAAAACTAGCGGGCACAGTGGTGGGCGCCTATAATCCCAGCCACTTGAGAGGCTGAAGCAGGAGAAACACTTGAACCTGGGATGCAGAGGATGCAGCAAACAGGGATCATGCCACTGCACTCCAGCATGGGCCACAGACTCTCCGTCTTAAAACAAGCAAACAGGACTTCATGACCAAAACACCAAAAGCATTGACAACGAAAGCCAAAATAGACAAATGGGACCTAATCAAACTCCACAGCTTCTGCACAGCAAAAGAAACAATCATTAGAGTGAATCGGCAACCAACAGAATGGGAAAAAATTTTTGCAG
>NW_016107623.1:775971-847855 GCF_001604975.1 Cebus imitator
AAAAAAAACAAAAAAAAAAACAAGCAAACAAAAAAACAATAATGTAACTGCTCTAACAGGGTTATAAAGTGAATGTAAGAGGTAAATCTCTATTTACTCTAATGGAAATACATTAGATCCTTTATTAGTTGATATAAATTAATCAATATCAATTAATAAAGGATCTAATGATAAATATAGTGTTAATAAATTGATAAATATAGTGTTGGTAGAATTTGCATATAATTTGGAAACACAAAAAGATGCTAGGAAAAACAATTAAAAGAGCTTCAAATTCCCTAATTCCGGAGACCAGAATTATAAGGCAGTGACCTGTTTTTTTTCTTTAAACAACTTTCAGCTATTTTCACTGTTAATTTGAATGTTTAAAACAAGGTACAAATCATTTGCTAAAAGCAATAAAAGTTTTCAAGTGGAAGAGTAGAGAGAGCAGAAGAGATAAGTTTATGGAGGAAAGCTCTTCAGAAACCAAGGAAGATGGAAAGAAAGAAAAATGAGTCAATTCCCAGTTATTCACTAGGTTCTATTACTGTTTGAACTCAGAGTTTAAAATGTCATTATAGCTAATTATTTTCTTTTACCTTGATGTTTGGTAAATTTAACCTCTCTAGATACAGCTCATCATCATCTATGCCACGTTTCTCTTCTATGCTCCCATCTAAGTTAATTGTATCTGTCTTTCCTGTGTGTCTCATGTCTCAATGGTGACACCCAAAATCTACCAAGTCATTTCAACTAGAACGTTGGAGTCATCTGTGCGATCCCCACGCTTCTTGTCTCCACAGGTCACAGTCTTCTGTTCATCCAACTTAACAGTATATTCATCCTCTCCTTTTTAGTCTCTTCATTATTGTTATGTTTCCAGTTTTTATTGTTTCTCTTCTGGCTTACCGCAAGATTTCTAAACTAGAAACTCCAAAGTTATCTCCTTAATAATAATTTCAAAAAATATGCAAAAGATGAGAGAAAAGTATAAGGAATCCCCACAGCACCTCATTTAAAATATTGTTACTTTAATTTAATACCAGCAAGGCAATCTGTGAGCTCATTTACTATTCATTTGCAATCTGTATTCTCCCATATAATTTTTTGATAGTTATACATTTTCAAAGTATATACGCATTATGTACTATTTAACTTCCTTTTAATCTCCATTTAATTTTAGGTATAGGTTATATTTGTTATTTGCTACAATTCCTTATGCTTGTGTATTTACAGTCATTTTTGTTGTAGAATCTTGTTTAAAGGGAAGGGCTCATTGAATACAATATTCCCTGTTCATTACAGTTTGTAGCCTACATGCTTGAAAGTAAGCTTGATTGTAAATAAAATTTTCGGCTCGCATTTTCATTCATAAACATATTATTCTATTTTGGGGGGCATGTTGACATTGAATAATCTAGTAACAATCTGATTATTTTTCTTTTAGTCACCTGCTTTTTTGCCTATCAGGAAAAAAAGGCTCACTGTCGTTAAAGTCTAATGATTGTAGCAGCGTGCTTTGTTTTTTTCTTCTGGGTCAGTTTTCCCAGGTATGTTGCTTATCTTTTCAATGTGTTGTTTCAACCATTCTTTTATTTTGGAAAAAACAATGTTTTTTAGTTTGTTTGGTTTGTTTGTTTCTTTTGAGACAGAATTTCGCTCTTGTTACCCAGGCTGGAGTGCAATGGCACAATCTCAGCTCACCACAACCTCTGCCTCACAGGTTCAAGACGTTCTCCTGCCTCAGCCTCCCAAGTAGCTGGGATTACAGATATACACCACCACACAAGGCTCTTTTTGTTTGTTTGTGTTTATATTTTTAGTAAAGATGGGGTTTCTCCATGTTGGTTAGGCTGGTTTCAAACTCCCAACTGCAGTTTATCTGCCCTCCTCGGCCTCCCAAAGTGCTGGGATTATGGGGTTTAGCCACCGTGCTGGGATGAAAAAATGTTTTAAATCATAGTTTTAACTGTATATTACATTTCATTGATTTAATTTTTTGGTCTCTCTTTTAATATCTATTAAATACTTTGGGTCTATTTCTTTTCTTCTTTTTGATTCAAACAAATTCTTCCTTTTCATTTTCTAATCCTCTTAACAGAAAGAATAAAACTTCTAATCTAGTTTCTAATTCCAATTTTTTCTTCTAATTATTTCTTAAATTATGTAAGATTTTTCTTGCAATCCTGTCTTCTTCAATCACCTCATATCTGATATTTTCTATTTTTAAAGCTTGTTTTTCAGTGATAATTTTATTAAGTTTCTTTAGCTTGTTTTGAAACACTAAGTTTTTTTGTTTGTTTGTTTTGTTTGCTAGACCGTAGATTCTTTTTTGGGTGTGCCTTTATCTGCTTGATTCTCATTTTGTTTATAATGTATTTGCATGGTTTTTACTACAATTTTCTGCTTCTCATATGCAAATGAATTTTGTCTTTTTATACTCTTAAAGAAGAGGATAGATCAAAATAGTCTTCCCAATTTAAAGGCATTAGAACATTTCTTTTTCTTTCTTTCCTTTCTTTTTCTTTCTTTCTTTCTTTCTTTCTTTCTTTCTTTCTTTCTTTCTTTCTTTCTTTCTTTCTTTCTTTCTTTCTTCTTTCTCTTTCTTTCCTTTCTTTTCTTTCATTTTCTTTCTTTTCTTTCATTTTCTTTTTCTTTCTTGCTTGCTTCTTTACCATTCTTCTTTCTCCCTCCCCTCCCCTTCCCTTCCCTTGCCTTCCCTTTCTCTTCTTTCTGTTTTCAGAGATGGAGTCTCACTCTGTCCCCCAGGTTGGAGTAGAGTGGCAAGATCTCAGCTCACTGCAACCTCACCTCTCAGGCTACGTGGTCCTCCTATCTCAGCCTCCTGAGTAGCTGGGACCACAGGTGTGCTCCGCCACACCTGGCTATTTGTGTGTGTGTGTATGCGCCCACGTGTGTGTGTGTGTGTGTGTGTGTATTTGGAGTGTTTGGGTTTCACCATGTTGCCCTGGCTGATCGCAAACTCCTGAGCTCAGACAATTCAACTACCTTGGCCTTTCAAAGTGCTAGGATTACAGGTGTAAACCACCATGCCTGGAAAAGCTTTTGTTATTCTCACAGATGTTTTTAAGAATACAGTTATATATTTTTGAAAGGTTAACTCTCCTTTTCCCAATTTATCTGAACTCTCTTAATTTAGCCCTATAGCCTACAGCTTCTCTCAATGTCAGTGTCCTGGAAAGGGTATTTAGTTGGTGGATTTCAAGAATCCATAGGGCTCAACCATTTTTCACTGCAACCTTTAGACAGTCTCCTTACACATACCTTTGAGTTGAACAGTGAAGAGCGCTGTCCCAGTTTTGACTGCTATACACTTATTAGCTGGCCAAGTTTCTAAGGAGTATCTGTAGGTGGCTTCTAAGTTCTCAGGCTCTGAAGTTTATCCAGATTCCCCATGCCATTTCTCTCCTTCCTTTCTCTTTGCTGCTGACACCATGTGGACCTTGCTTTGCTTTTTGGTTTTGGTTATCTCTGTGTGTGTATTTTCATAACAGCTCTATTTAGAGATAATGCATGACAAAATCCACCTTTTTAAAATGTGTAATTCAGTAGCTTTTAGTATATTCATAGTTACACAACCAAAATGACATAATCTTAGAAATGTTCATCACCCTAGGAAGAAATCCATTAGCAGTCACCACACATGATCTTTTCCCAACAATCCCTGAAAACCACTAATGTGTTGTCTGACTCCATAGATTTGCCTATTCTCGGCTCTTCAGAAGTAAATAGAACCATGAAGTGTGTTTTTTGCAACTGGGTTCTTTCACATACCATAATGTTTCAAGACTTGCTCATATTCTAGCACCTTTATATTGCTGAATAATATTCCATCACATGGATATGCCATACTTTATTTGTTTGTCAGGTGATGAACATTTGTGTTGTTTTATCCAGGTCATATATGTGACTGCTAATATATCTTTAGAGAAGTTATTGCTTCTAGCTTTCTATAATTTCACTTATCCAAAATCACTTTCAGCTATCTGTCCTGACTAAAATGTAGTCACCATATCAACTTTTATCAACTTTTATTTTACCTGAACAGACTACTTTATGTATATCTAAATATGCAAATTCAAAGAAAAATATAATTGCAAATGAAAGTAGAAAAGAAGTGAGGGTTAAATAAATTTCAAATAGTAATTTAGAAACCTAAATATGGTTATGAACTTTAATTTGAATAAGCTGTATTGTGAAATTGTGTGTCCCCTTAAATAGACATATTCAAACAATTATTGGATGGCAACCTAAATATTATAGACAGGTTTCCTGCATTAGACTGGAGGTTATACAAAATGACAGCGAAGGTTGCTTCCAATTTTTTTATTTCTGTAATGTTATGTACCCAAGAAATTGCCGCAAAAGGCTTTTAATAATCGCTGACATCTTATGCTGTCAGTTTTTATATGCAATTACATTTTTAAAGATACATCTATACACAAAATGGAAGGCTTTCTGTTACATCACAAAATATGCATTTCTAAAAATAAACTGAGCTGTTTTCCAAAATCTCACATGTAAAATGACTGTGCTTATAGTAAAGTCAATGACGGGCAACGCAACTCAACATCTGTAAAACTTTGCAATTGAAACACAAAAACAAACAAAATGACATTCCTTATAAATACACTGGTACAGTTAAATATATATATATATATATATATATATATATATAATTAAATATATTTGTTTAATTTCTAACAATTATAAGTATTACAGTACATATATAACTTTATTTACCAAAAAAGTTAATCATTATGTTTGAAAAGAGGAACAAGACAAATTTGAGTTAAATTGCTCTGTTTTGAAGAGTAAAATGAAAGTTACAAGATAAATTAGTTAACTTGGAATGTTTTAAGAAAGTATCACAAATTGACTCTTAAAACAACAGACATTTATTTTCTCATTGGTCTGGCCATAAGTCTAACATCAAGGAGTCATGTTAACCAGGGTTTATCCTTCTTCCAAGAAGATCTAGGAAAAAACTCTCTTTCTTAACTCTTTCAGCTTCCGGTAGCTGTGAGCATTTCATAGCTGGTGGCTGCATTACTCCAATCTCTGCTTTCATTTTTATCTGAACTTGTGATTTCCTTCTTTTCTTCTTCTTTTCTCTCTCTCAAATCTCCCTCTGCCTTCCTCTTACAAAGACACTTGAAACTGGATAAGGACTCTTCCAGCTAATGTAAGATATCTTTATTTTAAAATCACTAATTACAACTACTAAGACCTTGTTTCCAAATAAGGCAATATTCACAAATTTTGGGAATTGGGATGTGGGAATATATCTGGGGAGCCACCATTTTATTCAATATACAATAATGCCAGCAAACTATGTAATAACAACTTTCAAGTCAGAAGGTTTATCTAATTTGAGCCAACAGGTAGATTCATCGGATCAGTTGGCATCATGTATAATATAGCCTCGTATGGCTTGCTGCATTTAGTAGTTATTTGGCGTCACAAAGCACTGAAATGCTAAGGAATATCATGTATGAACCAATGCAATTTCCACTTCATATTGACATTGTTTTCCTATTTACCTGTCACGTACGACTAATGCACTATACAGAAAACATGCAATGTAACAGAAAGAGTATATTTCAGAAGAAGCCATAAATCAAATATAAATAAGCTGAAAACTGCTCTAATGACAACATTTTAAGCTCACATTATCACCAGAACTTTTAGAAAAGCAATATTATGTTTGCATTATTGAGAAAAATTGACCAAATTGCATTTTACAAATCATTAAACTGAAGTTTGAGGTGAGCATACACAATGGGAAAAATGGTCATTTGTCAGATGGCACTAAAATTTTTAAATATAAAATAAAACCTAATTCCTAAAAAAAAAGGAGATTTTGAAACCATTAAAATGGAGTTATGAAACAGAAATATGTTAAGAATAGTTCACATAATATATGCCTCAAAAAGGAATCGTCAAAATACAGATTTAATGACTGTAATTTTCAAGGTTCCTAAAATCTAAACTTTTCAAGCATTTTTTTTTTTACCTTTAGGTTATTTTTGCTAACTTTAGCAATGTGGAACATACTGAGCCATAGTATTTCCATTAATACATTTGTTGACTCAGGCTGAGGCAGAATCAGACCCGCTGCATGTCTTTGGGGATGAAGGAGAAAATCTTTTCCTATTCTATTTCTGTCAGGCATTCTTTTAAAGGGAATATATAATACCTTATAGGTTAAGAATTATATTTAGAAGAGTCTCTGAAAATTTTTATTGCCTTATTGAAACTCTGCCTGGTTTCAGTAAAATCGTCTTGAGATTCACAAACATTTTATAGATCATGTCTTATTTTAAAGTAAAAGCAGAGCTATTTTGAGATATGACCACAGTGGAGTGACATTACCTGACACTTTCTCTAACAAATAGGCAGTAAAATGTGTTTTTTTTTTTCTTTTGCCTTAATAACTATTAGGCTAAATTTTAGAATTTATCTTACTAGTACATTTATTTTTAAAAATCTTGTAGGTTGTAAAAATCAAGACATTTCTATTGCAAGAAAGATATAAGCTTTTAGATTCACAAAAGGATAGCTGCTTTGCATGTGTAGTATAAGTAGATTCTCTTTCAGAAGTAAAATTGGACTTGCTCTTGTTAAGGGCTGTCAATATTTAACTTATCATTTTAATTACTTTATCTTTTTTAAGACTAGACACTTTCAGTTGCATAGTATATACTCTAAAGAAAAGAGGGAACATTGCAAACAGTTTCTACTCTTTACCACCTTTTGTTTCGTTGCTTTACCCAATCTTAAATACTTCATCACCTTCCTTATCTCAATTTACTCATTCACTTGGTGGTTTCCAAAAAGCATCATAGTACATGTTCAAGAAGCTCTACATATATGTCTTTAGCAGTTTCTTGATTATTATGTTAATGGCTTTCAGGTTAATTCAACAAATTAAAAAGTTATTAAGCACCTAGTGTTCTATAAGATGTTCATTTGGTAACTGTAGTGTGGCCAAGATGGAAAGCGCATGATTCCCATGCGTACTGCCTTAGATCAGTGCAAAAAGGCACCTGCCCTAAGCTCCACAAGTCAGAGAGACTCGAATAAAAATAATTAGAGAACACACAGACAATTCTTAGCACAACTCATTATTTGAAAATGTTGTTCTCATGATTAACACCATTCAGATCCTAGGAAAACTGTACTACATATAGGTTATTCAAACAAAAAGTGATTTTATACAAATGCTTCAAAGGCGCATGGGTTGCACAATTGCCAATGTCAGATATGTACTATTTCCTAGTAAATAGTTTGAGAGGAAGAAGCACTTAAAAATATAAATTAATTTTTAAAATCATTCCTTTCAGTTAATGGAAATGCATTATATTCTTAAATAATGAAACACTATTTCCCAGGGATATTGAGTGTCTTTTTTATGTACCCCTTTGTGCTCTTATTTAATCCTTAGAGTACTCAGAAATAAGCACCTTTTTTTCTGCAAGTGTTACTCATACTAGCTGAGGAACATTTTCCAATATTTAACCATTCACGTTACTCTTAAATTTAAATAAATGTAGTCTTAGATATAATATGTATAAAAGGTACATTATTAGATTGGCAACTGGATGGACATTTAATTACAGATCTGAAAGTATGTAATGGCTTAAAGTGAGAATCTCATAAAATTAGATTGAACATATTGACATAATTTCATTAAATATTTTGATATTTTATATTTCTAATTTATTTTAGTAGGGGGTTTGGGATATTTTAAAAGTAACAAATATATAAAATAACTAATTTAAAACTTTTACATTTACTTTGAATTACATTTTTATTAAAATTTATTAATTTATTTATACTTATAATTAAATTTTATTAATTTATTTAGACCTTTATGTGTAAATCTTTATTATTACCATTATGAATAATTTCACTGAAATAGAGGCAAAAAGAATATGCTTTATAAAGTAGACATATATAAAATAATAATAATTTATGAAACATACATGTATATATGGTGTGCCTGTATACGTTTGCATCCTTACATCAGCATCTTATCCACACAGTATCTAGGCATTTGCAGTGACAGCTATATGTATCTTTCATATGTTACTTACATCAGTCTTATAAAAATAATATCCTGACCTTTTCTAAAACATTTGTCAATAGGATGTTATATTTACTAATGTAAAAGGACAGAGTATGTATTATATCAAAGTTTGTTGTTTTGATTTATAGTTTTAAATATTAAGGTATAAGGATATGTGGCTCTATATTTGTACTTATGCTTTAAGTTCTGAATCCTACCAGTGTCAGGGACAGATCAGATTTACTCTTTTAGAAGGCTGCAATTCAGTTGAGCAGAAATATGTACAAAACTGATCCAAGCAAATACCTATGAAGGATTCTAATGGCATATTTCAAAATGCCAATCATACCCAGTCAATGATGAAAAAGTAGACGAACACTAACATGACAAAATATATATCACTTTCATTAGAGCATTTCTGATATTATAAAAATAAATACTAATTGTGAAAAAATTGAAAAATATAGGAAAATATAAAGTTTTAAAAATGAAAATACCCACAATTCAGATGAATGTGGCAGGATAATCGCTTGTGGCCAGGAGGTTGAGGCTGCAATGCACAATGGTCAATGGCAGAGCCCTTGAATAGTCACTGTCCTCCTCCAGCCTGGGTAAACTAGCCCCCTCTGAAAAAAAAGTGCAGTTACAAAAATACCCACAATTCTAACATTGTCAAAAATATTATTTTAGGTGCAGTCTTAAAATTTTATTTAATTATGATTATATTATCTATACAAAAATTTAAACCATTTGATCTTTTAGTCTTGTTTTCTATTTGTGAAAACAAAATTTTTACTCTGAAAAATGTACATGTTAACATATTTGAAATTATCTAGAAATATACATCAAAAACAATAGCTATACTTTTAAAATATACTATTTTTCCAGACACATTTGCATACTAAATCTTTCATAATTACTGAAGGAATATTACTGGTCCGAAAATGCAAGAGGACATAAAAAGTGAACAAAATGACAGGTGAGACTACATTTTAAGTGATTTATTATTATTTCCCAATTAAAATCAAAGCAACAGGATGGGTCAAGTAATTCAATATGCATTTTAATTAGCAAGAAAAATATTAATTAAGCTTGAATATTAAAATGACTTTTATGTTGTTTTAATAATAACTGGTAATAACTTTGCAAGAGGCAAATAAAACAAAACTAAACTTTGATTTAATAATTCACTGAGCCTAACAGCTGAACTGTATAGTTCAGATATTATTAGCAAGAGTCTGAAGATAAACACATCATCTCGGGTTTTAAGCTTCTATCAATTCAGGAAAAAGATTCCATCTGTACTCTTGATGAAGGATATGGGCTCAAGTGATATTTCAAAAGTAACAACTGAAGGTAGTGTTACAGGATTAAGCCTCACATTTTAGGCTGCAAAAAATGGTCAGAAATTGATTTTGTTTTAGAATTGATTACTGTAGGATTGATTTCTCAAACAGAAAAAAAATGTTTATTTCATATTTTTAATTATTAAATTATAAATTGTATATCTTCTCTTTGTTGTTAGTATAGATTTATATATTTTATTTTTAATTTAAGAAGATGTATTAGTGCCATTATTTCTGATCCTATACACTACTGAAAATCTGTTTCAAGTTTATACATAAATGGGAAATAAGTTGAATGCTTGTATGACTTCTGATTTTTAACATTTTCCTCTAAAATTTGATCACATTGCTCCATTGTCATCTGATGAGCAGAGACCTGAAACCAAACTGTTCTTTGTTCTTTTTCCTATCTTGATACCTTTCAGATTTTTTATTTATCTTCATAAATCAAAAATTTCCTAGGCTATATATGGTAGTCTCTTTTCATTGATTTTATTTTAATTGGTCTTAGAGCACAGTAATGGTTTGGATTTCAGTTCTCTGTAATATAAATAATGTTTTAATGATTCATTTGTAATGTAGATTACTGCTTCTGCTTCAGCTCATCTCATTTCCTTCTTGGATACATTTCTTGGAAATATCTGTATGTGCAATGTAGTGATATGCTGATGGATGAGTATTTGGTCTTCCCTTTACCAGGAATATCACCAGCTTTCTGCTGGTTTCCCAACTCTCTCCAGATTTTCACTCAAATGTCACCCACTTAAACATGAGGTATTCCTTGGCCTACATATCTAAAATTCTAACTTTCTCATCCATCTCCACATTTAAAAAAAACTTTTATTTTAAATTCAGCTGTACATGTGTAGGTTTGTAACATAAGTAAACTTGTGTCATTCAGTTTTTTTGTGCAGATTATTTCATCTCCCAGGTATTAAGCCTAGTACCCATTTGTTATTTTTCCTGATCCACTTTTTCTCCTCCCACCTCCACCCTGCAATAGACCTCATTGTGTGTTGTTCCCCTCTGTGTTCATGTGTTATCATCATTTAGCTTCCACTTAGAAATGAGAACATGAAGTATTTGGTTTTCTGTTCCTGTGTTAGAGTGCTAAGGATAATGGCCTCCAGCTCCATCCATGTTCCTGCAAAGGACATAATGTCATTTCTTTTTACAGCTGCATAGTATTCCATGGTGTATATGTACCACATTCCCTTTATCTAGTCTATCATTGATGGACATATTGGTTCACTCCATGGTTGCAAATAGTGCTGCAACAAACATATGCATGCACATATTTTTGTAACAGAACAATGTATATTCCATTAGATATATAACTGGTAGTGGGATTTCTTGGTCAAATGGTATTTCTGTGTTTAGGTCTTTGAGGAATCGCCACACTGTCTTCCACAATGGTTGAACTAATTTACTCTACCTCCAACAGTGTATAAGTGTTTCTTTTTCCTCACAACATCACGAGCACCTATTTTTTTTTTTTTTTCACTTTTTAGTAATAGCCATTCTGACTGGTGTGAGATGGTATCTCATTGTGGTTTTTATTTGCATTTCTATAATGATCAGTGATGTTGAGCTTTTTTTTCTTATGATTGTTGGACACATGTATGTCTTCTTTTGAGAAGTGTCTGTTCCTATCCTTTGCCCACTTTTTAATGCATGTTTTTGTTTTTTTTTTTTTGTAAATTTGTTTAAGTTCCTTCTTCAGGCTGGGTATTAGACCTTGGCCAGATGCATAGATTGTAAAAATTTTCTCCCATTTTGTAGGATGTCTTACTCTGTTAATAGTTTCTTTTGTCATGCAGAACCTCGTTAGTTTAATTAGATCCCATTTGTCACGTTTTTGCTTTTGTTGCAATTGCTTTGGCATTGTTGTCATGAAATCTTTATTCCTTCCTATGTCCAAGAAAGTATTGCTTAGGTTGTCTTCCAAGGTTTTTACAGTTTTGTGTTTTACATTTTAGTCTTTAAGTCATTTTGATTTAATTTTTGTATATGGTATAAGAAAGGGGTCAGTTTTAATCTTCTGTATACGGCTAGCCCATTAGCTCAGCACCATCTCTTGAATAGGAAATCCTTTCCCCATTGCTTTTATCGGGTTTGTTGAAGACCAATGGTCGTAGGTGTGTGGTCTTATTTCTGGGTTCTCTATTCTGTTCCATTGGCCTCTGTGTCTGCTCTGTACTAGTACCATGTTGTTTTGGTTACTATTGCCATAGTTTGAAGTAATATAGTTCGAAGTTAGGTAGTGTAATGCATCCAGCTTTGTTCTTGTTGCTTAGGATTGCCTTGTCTATTTGGGTTTTTTAAATTTTTGGTTCTATATTAACTTTAAATAGTTTTCTCTTGTTCTGTGAATGTCAATCATAGTTTAATGAGGAAGTCATTAATTCTATAAATTGCTTTGGGCAGTATGGCCATTTTAACAATAGTGATTCTTTTTATCCATGAACGTGGAATGTTTTTTCCATTTTTTGTGTCATCACTGATTGAGCAGTGATTTGTAGCTCTCTTCGTAGAGATCTTTCACATCCCTTGTTAGCTGTATTAGTAGGTATTTTATTCTTTTTGTGGCAATTGTGAATGTGAGTTTGTGATTTGGCTTTTGGCTTGACTGTTGTTGGTGATTAAGATTGCTAGTGATTTTTGCACATTGGTTTTTTATCCTGAGACTGCTGATTTTTTTTTTTTTTTATCAGCTTTAGAATCTTTTGGGCTGAGAGAGTGGAGTTTTCTAGATATAGGATCATGCCATCTGCAAACAGGAATAGTTTGACTTTCTCTCTTCTTTTTTGAAAGTCCTTTATTACGTGCCTGATAGCCTGCCCAGAACTTCCAATACTATGTTGAGTAGGAGTGGTGAGAGAGCACATCCTTGTCTTGTGCCAATTTTCAAAGTGAATGCTTCCAGCTTGTTCCAATTCAGTATGAGGTTGCCTATGGATTTATCATACATGGCTCTTATTATTTTGATGTATGTTCCTTCAACATGTAGTTTATTGAGAGTTTTAAATGTGAAGGGATATTGAAATTTATCAAAAGCCTTTCCTGCATCTGTTGAGATAATCATGTGGTTTTTGTCTTTATTTCTATCGATTTAATGATTCGCTTTTATTGATTTGTGTATGTTGAGCTAACCATGCATCCTGGGGATGAAGCCTATTTGAGTGTGGTGAATAAAATTTTTGATATGCTGCTGGATTTGGTTTGCTAATATTTTATTTAGGATTTTTGTATAAATGTTCATCAAGAATATTGACCTGAAATTGTTTGCTGTCATTGTATCTCTACCAGGTTTTGGTATCAGAATGATGCTGGCTTGGTAGAATGAGTTTGGGAGGCATCACTACTTTTCTATTTTTTGAAATAGTTTCAATAAGAATGATATCAGCTCTTCTTTGTACATATGGTAGAATTCAGCTCTGTATCTGTCTGGTCCTGGGCTTTTTTGTTTGGTAGACTATTTAGTACTGCCTTAATTTCAAAACTCATTACTGGTCTGTTCAGGGATTAAATTTCTTCCTGCCTCAGTCTTGGGAGATTGTATGTGTCCAGAAATGTATCCATTTCCTCTAGGTTTTCTAGTTTATGAGCATAGAGGAGTTTAAAATATTCTCTGATTGTTGTTTGTATTTCTTGATATATAAGATTCTCCATATTATTTCTAACTGTGTTTATTCGAATCTTCTCTTTTATTCTTTTTTAGTCTAGCTAGTGGTCATCGTATTATTCCATTTTCATTCTGCTATACAGACATATTTGTGATGGGGTTGTTTATACAGGAAAAAGGTTTAATGGACTCATAGTTTTATGTGGCTGGGGAACCCTTACAGTCATGGTGGAAGGTGAGGAGGAGTAAGTCACCGCTTACATGATGGCGGCAGGCAAAAAGAGAGCTTGTTCAGAGAAACTCCACGTTATAGAACCATCAGATCTTGTGAGACATAATCACTATTATAAGAACAGCACAGAAAAGACCTGCCTCCATGATTCAATTTTCCCCCACTAGGTCCCTCCACAACATGTGGGAATTCAAGATGAGATCTGGGTGGAGACACAGACAAACCATATTATCTATTTTATTATTTTTTCCAGAAAAAACAGTGTCTGGGTTTGCTGATCCTCTGAATGGTTTTTCATGTCCCTGTCTCCTTCAGTTCAGCTCAGATTTTGGTTATTTCTTGTCTTCTGCTAGCTTTGAGATTTGTTTGCTCGTGGATCTCTAGTTCTTTTAGTTGTGGCATTAGGTTGTTAACTTGAGATGCTTCTAACTTTTTGATGTGGGCATTTAGTACTACACATTTTTCCCCTAATACTACCTTAGCTGTTTCCTAGCGATCCTGATACTTTTTACCTTGGTACTTATTAGTTTCAAAGAACTTCTTGATTTCTGCTTTAATTTCATTACTTATCCAAAAGTCATTCAGGATTAACTTATTCAATTTCCATGTAATTGTATTTTCTATTCTTTTCCCTTGTTTCATTTTTATCTCTACTTAACATATTAAATTCGTTACTAATTTATCTGCCTTTTCCCACTAAAATATTATTTTATGAGGGCAGGGATTTTTGTCTTTTCATTACTTTTTAAAAATTTGTTTGTCTTATTTTTCTCTTTTGTATCTGTTTTAAAATCTATTATTTAAAATCTCTATCAATTGGCAGATACATGTAGTCAATGAGTGTATGCTAATAAATGAAATTGTGAGGTGAGGTTATGTGTATACATATTGTGAGTGGGAATTAATGAGAAGGCAACTTTAGTTTTATGCACTTTTTGTACTAGATATTTTGTGTGTGCTGTCTTGCTAAATTTTCACAACAATCCACTGAGATTTATATGGTCTTCAGCATTCGTTTGATATTTATCAAGAAAATGTTTCAGAGTTCTCATATCTAGTAGGGAAGTTGAATTGTTAAATCTTTTTTATATTACAGGACTGATTGACTACATATGAAAGCTTACTAGAACACTTGAGAAATGTTTTGGTGAATAAACAGGAGTCTCTTAATTTGATGGAATGACACTGGCATTTCAGGGAGAGAAGAGGGCATGCAAAGACAGAAGTCTAAAATACCGGTGTTTCAAATCCCTGGGGGAACATGGAAAAATAATACATATATAATACCACAGAATATTGATCTGATATTTTAAGTAATCTCAGACTTTTATTTTTATTTCTTTAACATACTCTCCTATAATTGGTCATAACTTGGATTTATTTTAGGGAATATAATTGGATAGGAGGATAATTAACCATTATGGAATAGTTCCTTGGGGAAAATAGCATTACCTAATAATATTGACTTTGGGTATAGTTTCCATGTATTAAATGAAGCTAAAAGTAGAGACTGTCCTTGTGTAATATAGGATTTTATTAACCATTTTTAATTTAAAATACCCATGATAAGAATTTTTTTTAATGAGAACTGAGACCCATACATATGTTTAAAATAAAGCCCTCTCATCGATTACATGCAAAAGATGGACTTAAAAGAAATGAGTCACTCTTGCCTGGCCACAGGAAATGCAAGTTCTCATGTGATCGATTCTCTACTTAGTTTCCCAATTAGTTACTGAATCCAGTTTTTCTTTCTTTGATTATTTGTACCTGCTGTCTCTCTAAAGGGATTGATTTTTACTCCTTAAGATGTTTTCTCCTCCTCCTCCTTTCTGGTCTTCTCCTCCTTCTCCTCCTTCTTCCTCCTCTTCTTCCTCCTCCTCCTCCTTATTTTCTTATTCTTCCTCTTCCTCTTCTTCTTCCTTTTCTTCTTCCTTTTTTCACCCAAAATGTATGTTCTACTTAATGTTTCTCCACCTCCAATTTCTAGTATTAGATTTCTAAACTGATCACTTTCTTGTCATTTCCGGAAAGGATAATCAAACAATTCTTATAACGTTTTAACCATTTCTCAATATATAATTTGAAAATTAAATATTTTAAAGCTATGCCAAAAATGATTAGTCAGAACCTCTTTCAACAAAAAGGGCATCAAATACGTGTTGTTACTTTCTTTTACTAACAATACCCAATCTTTTACTAACATTAATGTGATGTTTTATAATATCTGTTGGTCTCTCCACTGTTTGTTACATTGTATATTGGACTTTTAAAAATGTTATCTATCATCCTGTTCATATCTTTTATTTAGAGTTACTAAGGTCTAGAAAGATTAAGCTTTTTACCACTCTTTTCTAAGTTGTAGTAGAAGATGTGGAACTTCTGTCTCCTATTGAGGACTTTTTATTCCAGATCATGTTATCTCTTCCTAGGTATAGGATGTTTGGCAGGTGTATCATTTTTAGAGTGGTTGGTTTACCATGATTTCCAATTGCTTTATCATATCTCCTATGCAAACTCAGGACAGTTTTCTAACAACAATGCTGTGGCAGATATTTATGGTCCTCATTTGGCTAAATGTCATAGGACTGGACTTACATGACAATCATTTAATCATCTGTCAGCCTCCTGTTGGTGACTTTGGGCTAATCAATATCCAATCATGCATTTATGCCCTCTGTATTTAGTTCATCTTCTAGTATGGGCCTGATTCTATTTAGACTTGCTTTGAATGTATTCTACTCTGCAATCCTGTTATTGCTATTACATATTTCTTATTACCGTAGTTTTTTGAATTCTCTATCTTCTTTTCAGGCTCCCTACTATAATGCTGATTCACGATGCCTAAAAATATTCTGATTATACCTACAAAGAAAAGCCTAGTTGCAGAGACATAAATCACAAATTAATATTTAAGTTTACAGTATTGACAAACAGTGTAGATATCTTCTAATGCAGGGGATAACAATTTAAGCATCACTGAGCTTGGTGAGGACCTACTGCAAGGTCAAAACTGTTTTCTTAATGATATTAAGATCATGTCATTTACTTATTCACTTTCATTCTCATAGGAGTATACTCCTAGGAGAAATTTTCCAGAGGTTACGTGAAAACTGTTTTTATTAAGCCAATAAAGAAGTTTGCAAAAATGTCTTCATAAAGACATTTTTGTCATCTCAAAATAACAAAAATAAACCCATTTCATGTTAACATAAAAATTATTTATAAAAACCTAACAAAATTATTCCTTTCCATAATAAAAAATTATTATTGAGAATCATGACACATTTTGCATTTTTGCAAATTTTTTATTGGCTTAAACTAAACAACCTATGACAAGTTAACTCACCATGCCAAACCTTCTATTTCTAAAATGGGCATCAAAATAGTACTAACTAAACGTGAAATACATGTTATTTATTATTATTAAGATTCAGGATATTTAAGTTCTGTTTTAGAAAATTTGAAAGTGTTTTATAAACAATAAATTTGTGTAAGATTTTAGCTAATTTTCATTAGTATTCAATAATCTGTACATTCCTCAAATGAAATAAAAAAAAGACATAATTTCCAGAATCAACATTTCAGATATCATGTTGTGCTTTTTACTTTTTCTGTACCTAGGGATGGCACTCCTTTATTTCATGACTTTTTTGCTTTGGTAGGAAAACCAAACAATTACAGTAGTTTAAACATTTATCAATATTTTGAAAACATTTTAAAGCTATGCCTAAAGTAATAATAAAATAATCAGGAACTTTTCTAAAAATGAGGGTATCAAGTATATTTTTTATATTTTCTATTGTAACATTAATCAGATAATTCATAATATCTTTATTTCATGACTCTCTATTTTCCAGGTTTGTATACAAAGTTACAAAAAAATATTTGTCCATTATTACACTTACACTAAAGAAAATAATATTTGTAATACACAGGATCTGTTCAGTTATAGAACAACTCATAGATAAGCAAAGCAATAAAATATTGATTCATTGAATAAAATATTTAAGAAAATTCTCCATATTTTCTTTAAAGGTTTCCCTTTTTAACATTCTTTCAAGATTTCATATTGTAAAATCTCATGTGGTATGAATTACCTTGAATAATTATATCTGAATCTCTTCTTGATTTCTGAGGTGGAATCTAGCCCTGTCGCCCAGGCTGGAGTACAATGGTGTGATCTCAGCTCACTGCAAACTCCACCTTCCGGGTTCAAGTGATTCTTCTGCTTCAGGCTCCCCAGTAGCTCGGATTGCAGGCACCCATCACCACACCAGGCTAATTTTTTGTATCTTTAGTAGTGACATGGCTTCACCATGTTGGCCAGGCTGGTCTCAAACTCCTGACCTGGTGATCTTCCTGTCTTGGCCTACCAAAGTGCTGAGATTACAGGTGTGAGCCACCGTGCCTGGCCCTGAATCTCTTCTTAAACACAGGGGTGTATCCTGTGGTACAAACCTACAGCAACTAGCTTCAGTTTACAATGCAATTAGAAGATGGACTCTATAACAAATCAGAAATCCTGAATATATAGTTTGGAAAAATTTATATTAATAAAGGTAAAATGGAACATATAAAAATATACCATACTTTCAGTTGTGATGTAGATTCTTTGCCTTGAGTTTATGTTTTATAACTATTCTCTACATATGATAAAAGATTCAGGTTCTAGCTAAAAATAAATAACACATTTTAAGCAATGGCAATAACAACTTTGTGGCTTCACTAACTTTTATATGCAAAGTTAGTATAAAACCACCAATTGCTCTAGACCTCTTATCAAATAAGGTTGTGTCATATTGTTTATGATAGTAGAAAGATAGATAAAGGTCATCTGTCCTCATACTATCTTTGTGTCATTTGGGACAGTGATTGTTTTTGCTTGAGGACACTGAATAACAGCTCACATCTAGACAGACAAATGGCAGGTTGGTTGACAATAGAGTTAAATTTCTGATCCTTTTACTAATGTCCTAACAAATTTAAGACATGGCAGCCTAAAGCATACATTATTCATAGTAAGTTCAGGAAAACAAATGCATGTGAATCCAATCTGTGAATAAATCATTCCATGATGTGAATGTACAGAGAAAAAAACTAACTACCTTATTTTTGCAATATCTTATTTGTGAATTTTTCTTCTGAATCCTGTTCTCTGAATAGTGTTCTTTGCAGGGGCAGGGGTAGGGAGTGACTATTCTAATGATTCAATTAGAGACAATTAAAATATTTAAACCTTACTTTAGTATTTGTTTATTTTTGGACTAAAAGAATAGTTTCTCAAATAAATTTCCTTACATTACCATCATCTTATGTGAGCAAGAATATTGAGATTTTTATGTCTTTCTACATTTGAGGATAAAGGGACTTCTTGCTGGTCCTCCAGTGCATAAAGACAGACAAGTGCTGCTCTCTAGGGCTTTTTTTTTTTTTTTTTTTTTTTATGTTTTTTTTTTTTTTTTTTTTTTTTTTTTTTTTTTTTTTTTTCCTGCTTATAACACATCCTGCAGGTAAACTCACATGGCCTCTTTTTGGCATGCATATGCAGGGACTCCCAGCATGTTCAGTGCTGACTCAACTTCTCTTCAGCTTTCTTGGGCTATCAGCTACAATGACCCATCCTGAGGTCTGAAAGAAGTCCCCTCACAACGTCACGACATACATCATGGTGGTTCCTCTGGCTTTCAGTTTACTTCCAATCCATATTTGAAATTAAATAATCCTGGAAAGGTAAATTTCAAAGCCACTTTTTCCATGATCACATTTTGCTTTTGACTATTTATGAGATACACCGCACAGTTCCCTCCTGCCAGGGGTTGAAATAGCCTTGCTGTTGATGCTCTTTTACAACAAAATATTTCTTCTTCTTTTTACAATTTTCCAGGATTCAAATGAGTGAAATTTTCTTTTACTTCAAAATCATTGTCTCTTTTATCCTGAGCCAACCTGGGCCTTAATGGTGAATACAGAAAAAGAGATTTTTTAAAGAATGACTCTGCAGGCCTGTCCCTGGTGTGTTACATCAGAACCAAAAAATAAATTCAGGTTAATTTTCTTAAGGCAGTAGCCAGGCTCGCAGTTTCCCTATGCATATCTGCATTCATCTGAAAACAAAACAAAACAAAACAAAAACAAACAGTATAATAGAAAGACAAAATAGAAATATCTCAAGATACTCAACCCCTGAAAGATGAGATAATAGATCATGGTAAGTATATATTACATGTATATATTATGTATTTACACATTATACACACACACACAGACACAAACACACACAGACACACACATACCTCTTTTTTATTTGTCATACTTCGCATTATATTTGTGGTCAGAAAAAAATGACTTTAAAAGATCCCCCTTGTTTTTTTTTGTTTTTGTTTTTGTTTTCAGAAATACCACTAAGATGATTTTTTCCAGAATCCCCCCACGCCAATAACATAAAAAGAAATTGGAACAAAGGAAAAATAAGATATTACAGAGATTACTTGGTAATAGTTGAGAAGAACGTTTTTACCACAAAACTATCACTTACAGATATAAGTTAAGAACATTATTATGTATGACGTTTATAAAGCGTGTTTTTTTTTTCTCTTTGCAACACGATAATGCCTGATTGAAGCACACTAGCAATTAGCTGATCTTATATAAGAGTGGGATTGTTTATATGAACAAGACATAAGAAACTTATTTCAGTAGACCAAAAAAGGATAAACTTTAATCAGAACACAAGAGATTTTATTCAAAGACAGCATCTTTCTAAAATCCTTTTTTAATCTGTAAAATAAAGGGAATGGACGAATGATATCTGAGGTCTTTTCCTAAAATGTCATCTGATAGCATAAAACCTGACTTCCTAATAAAGGATAATGCTGCATTGAATCAGGCCAAAGTGATTACTGAAACAAAAATATGAGAAACCCCTATTAATCAGCAGAGTGAAGGAATCTATGATTGGCTTATGGCTTATTTTCTTTTACTTTTTTTTTTGTTTTTTTAGGATAACAACAACAAATAAAGTAGAATTGAATCTGAGTTAAAATAATGATGTTAAAATAATATTGTCACCCTGACACCAAAGCTTTCAGCATTTCAACTTTAACATAAGATTAAATTGCACATTTAGATAATATGTATTTGCTTATATTTATAAAATTACGTTTTAAATATCATCAATGCTAGGAGCATTTTTTTCATTCTCTTATTTTTTACTTTTCCATATCTCATAGCATTAATTAGGGTGAACTAGTTGGAGCTGGATAGCTTTAGTTAATGGCAATGACACTTTATTTATCAGGAAGCACATTTTCTGACTGACTCAACTGTCCAAAACCCAGCCTTATATAAACCCCAAATATGTGGGAAATTGCACTTAAACAATTTTATAACCTTGTTGAACACACACACATGCATATATATACATTGTGTAGATACGTAAAACTTATATAGACTATATATTTATGTAATATAAATGTTAATATGTTATATAGTATTAGATATAACATTTATTTATATTTATATGTATAAAACTTAATGTTTATTTGTTTGGATGAAATGACCTAAAATCCATAATTTGCTCAAAGTTGTAAGTCCTAAATAAAGGATAAATGTGGGGGGGAAAAAAAAGAAAAGTGTATTGGGTAAGTTATTTTATAAGCAAAAAAAAAAACAAAAAACTTATAGGAACATGTAAAGAGATGAAAGGCTGATAATAAGAAAGGGTAGAGATGACTGTAAAAAAACAAACACAAAAGCAAAAAGTTTATTGACTTGAGGGTACTAAAATATACAAGAAAATCATTCTTATATGCCTATCTTAATGCCAAATCAGGAATTGTTGCATTAAACCTTGTATAATAGTTGAGGACAGTAATGATGCTAATTATTTAAGAAACCATTAAGTTTATAATATTTATAAATGTTCTCTCAGAGATCATTAAAGCATTTCACCTTTAGTTCTTACATGAATATTTGTGAATTGCCTGAGAAATATGCTTTTTTTTTGAACACGCTCATTCCATTGTAACACATTATAAATAATGCTGTATTATAGTGCTTTTGAAGTAGATTTCCATCAATACAGAGACAGAATTATCTATTATTTTCCATAGTCATCTACAGTTGGTTTAAAACTTTTTATATCTAAAATTATTTGGGTTTTATTTTTGTTGCTGTTGTTAGAAAGAAGATTTTAAAATTCTGAGAAGATCTCTTTGGATGGTAGCTGTTTTGTAATCTAAAAGACCATTTAAAAAATCCTGCGATTTGTAACCCCTTGTTGGATCATAGCTACAACATGTTTTGTAATTTAAAAGTGGTAGCTATAAGACAATTAGGGAAGGTGTATTGCAAATACTTTGCTGAAATTATTATACACTTTGGCATATCATCTAGATGAGATAAAAATTTAAATATTTAAATAAGTAAAGGATTCTGTTTCATTATTTTTTCCCTTTTATGTGGAGAACTGTTGGGGACAGACTTAGGTGCTGATAAGAGGAAGGGGTAGTTTTATAAGAAGTTGTATGAAGCTGATTGGTAGATCCAGATAGCTTTTTGTTTAGTGATGTAAAAATTTAGATCAAGTACTGACAGCTGTAAATAGTAGCTAGAGGAAGTTTGGGAGCCAAGGAACGGCACTAAAACATCAGCTATGGAACCAACAGTATCAAGTAATTAGCAATAACAGAGAAGGCAAATGAGAAAAAATGCCGGACATTTAGGGACAATTCATGGGATATTTGGTAAATGTCCTGAATACGTGTAAAGGAACTGGGATGAAATAAAAAGTTTGTTCTGAGACCTGTACTTCTCAGTGCCTAACAGAACATATTTGAATAAAAATATTGTGCAATTTAAGTGCTAAAAAGTTTTACTTTGCACACAATGACTTTATGCAATATCTTAAAATATGATTCCAATATGTAATATATAGTGTAATGTACCCTGGTATTATTATTAACAAAGTATACTAATGATCCCCTCAAATATTAGTTCCAGGGTATTAATTCAGTAAGGCAGTTTGCCATGGCATAATTAAAAAGTCAAATGCTAACTGTTGCAATAGGGAGCCCTCTAATATTGCCATAATTATAATCACCATTTTCTTATAATCCGGTGAATTCTGTCATTCATTAAAATGAATAATATTTTAATGTAATTATACAAATGACTTTTATTCAGAGTTTCATTCCTTCATATAGAATAATGATTCTTTTCATTTTAAAGAACATATATAAGTTTCTATCACTTTTCAACTTAAAGTTCCAAACCTAAATTTTATGCAAGCTGTTGTGGATTCACAATAGTAGAAAATTGCCAATTGTCAGGCTAGTTCAATGTTTCCTTCCAATTTCTCCATTTACCTAACAATAATGCTGTTTCATGGTCCTTTATTTATTTATTTATTTTGGATACTGGGTCTTTCTCTGTCTTCCAGGCTGGAGTGCAGTGGTGCAATCTCAGCTCACTGCAACCTCCGCCTCCCAGATTCAAGCCATTCTCCTGCCTCAGCCTCCCAAATAGCTGGGACTACAGGCACATGCCACCACGCTCAGCTAGTTTTTGTAGTTTTAGTAGAGATAGGGTTTTACCATATTGGCCAGGATGGTCTCGATCTCCTGACCTCGTGATCCATCTGTATCAGCTTCCCAAAGTGCTTGGATTACAGGTGAGAGCCACTTCGCCTGGCCTGCAGGGTCCTTTTGTTTCATCTATTTCTAAATATTTGAATAACTAGACTAGTAATTGTTTGTACAGTTATCCACTTAGATACTTTAAAGGACTTCAGAATAGGTCGAAACTATGTCAATTGGAAAAGAAAGTGTTTAACCATAATTTATATACTCCATTGTCGTAAATCTTAGTAGAAGAAAATAAAACATTGATTTACTTCAGAAAAATATGTATTTTTAAGGACAGGAGGATAAACACTAGTATTACTTTTAATAAGTAATACATATCAAAAAGAAGCTGTTGACTCTTGTTTCAGTGAATTAATGAATTTTTGTATACAAAAAAGCTATCAAATGAATGGGCTAAGTAATACTGTATTTTCTTTATTCTTGTAGATCGTTCTTCCTCTTTAATTCTTGACATTAATCACATGCATCTATTTTACATAATGCTACGAAAAGTTGTTCTTATAACCACATCTTAAAATCAACTCAGTACTTTTGAATATACTTTTACATAACTTAGTTTTACTTTGAAATTTGATTTTATTTTTAACTTTGCAAAAACTGCAGTATGATTAAATAAGAAGGAGACTGTCTAATTTTGGATACATTAAGTTACTCTCTCACAACAATGAATTTGTTACTTCTTTTTAAGTAAGGTGGAAGCAATGTTTTATGCCATATTTTCTTGTTCAATCTGCTCTCAAATTATATATTTACTGGTGATGTTCCACTTAAGTCAATTTATTTTCAATATTTTCCAGAATTAGGAGAGAGAGAAAGAGGGATACAGAGAGAGAGAGAGAGAGAGAGAGAGAAAGAGAGAAGGAGAGGGAGAGAGGGAGGCAGAGATGGATTATGGGAATTGACTCAATGTGATTATGAAGATTGAGGTCTCATCATATGCTGTCTGCAAGCTGGAAAATCAGGAATGCTGGGGGTACCAATCAGTCTCAAATGCAAGTTTAAAATCCTGATAACCAGAGAAGAACTGATGGTGTAAATTCTGATTGGAGTCAAAGGTATGAAAACACAAAGGTGGGTGAATAATGGTGTAAGTCCTTGTCTGAAACCAAAGACCCAAAAACCAGGAGCAATAATGTTCAAGGGCAGGTAAAGATGGATAGCTCAATGCAAACAGAAAGCAAATTTTTCTTTCTTCTACTTTTTTGTTCTGTTTGGTCCCTCAACGGATTGGATGATGTTCACCCATACTGGTGAAGGCAAACTTTACTCTGTCTACTGATTCAAATGCCAATCTCTTCCCGAAACACTCTCACAGATACAATCAGAAGTAATGTTTTACCAGCTATCTGGGCATCCTTTAGCCAAGTCAAGTTGATGCATAAAATTAACCACCACAGTGTGTTTTTTCTTTCTTTCCCTTTTTTAATTATCACAACAACAGCAAAAAAGCAAAAACAAAAACCATTAACCCTTTTCCCAGTGAGAAACAAAATGTGCAGCTCACTGTCGGTGCTCATTTAATTTTACAAAAACATGCTCTTTGAAAATAAAATATGCAAACTTTTCTTGGAGTTACTTCTAAACAAAACTAACATCAGAATCATCTAAATCATCACAATTGTCTATTTCAGAAAAAAATCTGATTCATCAAGTGACTCTTCAACCACATACTGTTACAAAATGATGTTAAAATCATGCACGGGAATGCTATGTTTTCTAGGATATGACATTTTCGATGATTGAGAATTACTGTATTTTGTAAATGTAAATCCCATTACTAAAACCAGAATGCTGAAAATAGAATGATGTCTTTTGTTTCCAAGTCCTATGTACTAGAACTATGCAAAAATCATAATAAAAATGATATATATTGTGACAAATTTTCTTGGGGTAAATAGTGCAGCTGGAAGCACAACTGGTGAGTATTCTTGGGACAAATGAAAAGGGGGTTAAAAAAGTGTAATTGTTGCATTTCCATGAATGTACTTCATCAAAGAGGATGAATTAGCATAAATATTAGAGGACCTATATAGTATTTGAGAACAATTGATGTCAGCTTTTTCAATTTTCAGAATTTAATGATCAATAAGAATTCAATACATATTTTTAGAATGAATGAATTCTCATTAGATTTCTTCTGAATGAGCTTAATATCGTGGGAAATGAAGTGTCTGACAGGCAGAGAGTAGATTCACCTGAGACATTGCCGTCTGCCTCCCTTCAACCCAGCGTTCTCTATGCTGGAGTATGATCTAATTGATCTTTCTCTTTCACTTTACAGCCATTGTTATAAGTTGTAATAGTTTTATTTATTAGTTTGCTTGTTTTGTCTCTGCTACCCCTATTGTAAAGCAATATCCAAGTGATATCTTTCTCAAAATTTTAGCTTGTTGAATGTAAAGATGAAGCACTCAGCTAAAATGCGTTAATAGGATAAATTAGCTTCTGCATGGGTTCTTTTGCATATCACCCCGAAAATGAAGGTAATTACGTAATTTTTTTTCTAGCCTGATAACATCTGTCTGGTCTGGTCTGTATACCAAACTTGCCATGAACTCATTGGCCATCAACTTCACAGGGTGTTTGCAATGACAATTACCCTCAAAAAACCTCAATATATATACTAGGTCAATTACCTCACTAAATATGTAGCATTACCAACAGTTATGAGTTAGGTACTGCTGAAAACTAGTTGCCTGTAAACCATTTGGCACTCAGATTTTTATTTGGGACAATTTGCATGCAAATCTGGATTTCTGCTACCTTCTATTCCTAGTAACTTAAGGAACCCTAACTTAGGAACTAAATTAAGGAAGCCTAACTTTTTCATCCTCTTTGAAATTTACACTGGAAAGCAATATGATAAAGGGACCCAGTCCAGTACTCACTGGAAAGAAGGAAGAGTATTGCCTACAGATGTCCAAGGTAATATAGCTGAGATTAAAAAAAAAAAAAAAATCTCATGATTAACTGGGGATTTTCCTAAAGATGGGAGATTGAAGTTGTCAGCCGTAGGAGCTGCTAGTTCTGTAGCATGACCAGTGGAACATGCAGAAGTTAGAATAATGTGTGTAGGAGAGCAAATGGAAATTTAAAATTGTCTAAATAATACTGCTTTATAAACATGTTAAGCATACCAGGTGAATCTTAAAAGATTTTTGGCCACAGGAACACATATACAAAAGCCAACAATGTGCTCACCCTGTTTTTGAATGAGCTGCAACCCAAGACAGTCTTTTGGGCCTGGCTTCTCTCCACTGGCAGTACCACTGCCAGAGTTAAACTCATAATCTCTCACTACAGCTTGCCTAACTGCTTACCCTTTGGTGTACCTAGTCTTCCTGTTTGTACTTACCTCCCCTTATTAGTCTTCTCCTGTATTGCTTTTTACGAAGGTAGCTGACCCTCCCTATTAGCTTACTTTTGCCTTCAAGAACAATCGGCATTCATTAGCCTGACAAATAGGCCTCTACCCAGTGTGTTTGATTTTTATTTCTTTCCAGTTAATTGTATTCTGTCTTATATTCTGTCTTACCCTTTGTCTTGTCTTCTATAAAAGTCAATTATTAGCACATTTTTCAGCACTTTGCAAACACAAATAAAAATAAAAAATAAATTTAAAAATGGGCAGAAGATCTGAATAGACATTTCTGAAAGAAAGACATACAAATGGCCAAAAGGTACATGAAAAAGTGTTCAACATAACTAATCATCAAATAAATTCAATCAAACCTACAATGAAATACCATCTTTCCCCTGCTAGGTTTTTATCCAAAACACGGCAATAAGGAATGCCGGAGAGGATGTGCAGACACGGGGACCCTCATACACTATCAATGAGAAGGTAAACTGGTACAGCCAGTATGGAGAACAGTAAGGAGATTCCTCAAAAACTATAGAACTGCTATATGATCCTGGTGCTGGGTGCATTTTCAAAAGAAAGGAAACAGTACATCAAAGAGATATCTAAACCCCCGTGTTTATTGCAGCACTGTTCGTAAAGCCAATATATGGAAGCAACCTGTGTCCATCAAAAGATGAATGGACAAAGAAAATATGGTACATATATACAATGGGATATCATTCAGCCATAACGGTACTTGGTTAATAAATATTGTTATTGAAGGTTTCAAATAGATCCTGTCATTTGCAACAAAATGAATGGAACCGGAGGTCATTATGTTAAGTACAATAAGCCAGTCACAGAAAGACAAATGTTGCATGTTCTCATTCATATGTGAGAGCTAAAACAAAATAAATTGAGCTCATAGAGATATAGGAAGCAATGATGATTACCAAAGGCTGGGAAGGGCAGTGGGGAGAGAAGGATGAAGAAAGGGTGGTTAATGGGCTCAAACATACAATTAGATACAATGATTAAGATTCAGTATTCAGTAGCACAATAGGGTGACAATAATTAACAATAACTTATTGTATATCTTAAAGCAACTAAAAGAGTGAGATTGGAATGTTCCTAACACGAATAAATGATAAATGATTGAAGTGACAGTTACCCCAATTACCCTGATTTGATCATTAAGCATTATAACCCTGTATCAAAACATCACATGTATCCCCATAAGTATATACAACTATTATATTCCCAGAATCGTTAAAAATAAAAATTTAAAATAATAAAAATAAAACCGAAGCAAAAGAATTATCTTGATGCTAAATGAAATTATCAAGCATTTATAAAGGTATTTGGTTAATAAACATTGTTATTGAAGGTTTCAAGTAGATTACTATTCATGAATAAACATTGATACAAAATGTCTTTGTGTCTGTCTGCAATAGATTTTTATTAAAATTCTATGTGATTTTTTGCCATTAATCTCACATTTTTTATTTCTTTTCATTATTTAAACCATTTTTAATCACTCTTGAATATATACCAGAAAAATGTGCATTTTTTTATTGGTATGAAAAAGGGTGAAGAATATAGGGAATAGAGAAAATCATCTCAGGAAATAATAAAAACTGTTCCCTTCCCCAAGGTAGGCAGCACTTTGCAGTAAAAACTATTGAGTTAACATGAGAAGACAAATTTTTACTAACGAGAAGAGTAATCTTGGGTAATTCACTTCATTATAAGCATCACTTTCTCTGTAAAATAATAAGGAATGATTTTTAAGTGTTTTGATTTTAAGAATCCTACCATGTAATTTGAATAGACAAATATATTACAAAAATCATAAAATTTGCCAAGAAATCTAAAGCAAGCATGTTATAATATAACAAATCATAATATATGTATATATTATGATATAATTTCAATGGTATATGTGTAAGCCAGAAGATACCTTTGTTAAAATCAGATGATGTATTTATATTATAGAAACAAATGATCTTTGGCTTTATCCTTCAAAAAGCTGCACACTGCACAAGAAAATGATAAAAGAAACAGGAATAGTCTTCTTTCCCAAAATGAATGTAGATGAATTTATTTTGCAGATGAATTATAATTATGCAACATTTCTGTTATCTCATCTATGCTGGGTTCAAAGCCACGTTCTGGTTCTCATTAGAAAACACAGTATTTGGGGATTTATCTCAGCTAATAATCAATGCAAGTCCCTGTGGCAAAAAAATTCAGCACAGATGTTTAGCTAGATGGGGACCTCATGATATCTACCGAATGGCACTACCTCCGCTTTGGCTCCTAATGAAAGCTTGGGCAGTGTAATTCACAGAGGCTGAAAGCAAGTACAGGCAATGGCCCCAAGAGATGTCAGGAACAATAAATGCTAAAGATCTGGAAATGTAGTATTTGTTGATAGTCTGAGATACTGTTCCAGCACAGTGAGTCCCAGAAAGTGACAGCCAGATATCAAAGTGAAAAAGATAACTTCTAGATTTTTATGTAACGGAGGGAAAAACAGCCTTTGCACAGGAAGTACAGATGTATATAAGCAGAGTATTTCTTTTTTGAGAAAGTCATTTTCAAAAGCCACAGAGGGTTTATGATTCTGTGCTATTAATACACTTTTATAATAGATTGTGTATTCCAGAAAAGATGATCCTAGCTGACTGTTACTCTGAGATCAAGAGTTTATAAATTTTTTAACAGTTTCATTTTAACCTCATTGGATTATCTCATTTTTCTCACAAACAAATCTCTTTTTTTGATGCTTTCTTTTAAGAGCCTTGAAAAAAAAGACCAATGCTCTATTCTTTTATCTATTTGTAGCCTCAGAAATGCCCAGCAGATTAATTAGTATATGATAAGGCAACAGTAATAAAGCGGCATATTTTAAAATACTCTCAAACACACTATGACTCTTTTTCTTACAACAGTATCACAATGAAAATAAAACAGGTATTATCCATGTTTTACATGAAAACAACTTCAGGGATTTTAAATGTGTGAGGTTAACAGCTCTTAAATGATGGAGCTGGTTTTTAAATATTATTCTCCTCATTTTAAACTTAAAACTCTGCCTATCATGTCCCCTTGATTTTACAACTTCTCACAAGCTTTGGATGTTTAAAAGTCTGCAGAATCTCCCCCCTTGCCCTCTTCCTCATTCTCTGGCCATGAGAAATGTTCTTGCTTCCCTTTCACCTTCTGCCTTAATTGTAAATTTCCTGAGGCCTCCCCAGCCATGCTTCCTGTACAGCCTGCAGAACAAGTTAATTAAACCTCTTTACTTTATCAATTACTTTGTCTCAGCTAAGTCTTTATCGCAATATAAGAATGGACTAATGCATAGGGTAAAAGGGTTTTTCTTCATCAGCACTTTAAATATGTCATGCCACTCGTCTCTGCCCTGTAAGGTTTCCACTGAAAAGTCTGCTGTCAGATATATTGGCGCTCCATTGCATGATGTTTCTGTCCTCTTGCTGCTTTTAGGGTCCTTTTTTATCCTTGACCTTTGGGAGTTGGATTACTAAATGCCTTGATGTAGTTTTCTTTGGGTTAAATTTGCTTTGTGTTCTATGACCTTCTTGAACTTGGATATTGATTTTTTTTTTACGTTTGGGAAGTTCTCTGTTAGTATCCTTTGAAACAATCTTTCTACTCCTATCTCTTTTTCCACATCTTCTATAAGGCTATTAACTCACTTGAGAATACTTGAGTGTTGAGATCTAAGCCATATCTGCATTAGGGAGCACTCCAAGCCCAGTAACACTGTGGTTCTTGCATACTCCTTAGAGGTACCAACTTGGTGGTCTTGCGTAAGATCCAGAAGAATTCCACAGATTACTAGGCAGAGAGTGTTGTTTCCACCCTTTCTTTCTCCCAAACAAATAGAGTCTCTTTCTCTCTTCGGAGCCACCTGAAGCTAGGGGTGGGGTGACACAAACACCCCTGTGGCCACCACAACTGGTACCATGCTAGGTAAGGCCTGATGCACTGGGTCTCACCCAAGGCTCCTTGTAACCACTACCTGGCTACCACCTGTGTTTGTTCAAGGCCCTGGGGCTCTGCAATCAGCAGGTGGTGAAGACAACCAGAATTGCTTTTTTCTCTCTAGAGTGGTGAGTTCACCCAGGCCCTGGGTACTTTCTGGGAGCCAGGAACTGAAGTCAAAGAGCTTAGAAGTCTGCCTGATGTTTTCTTGACTGTGGCTGAGCTGGAACTCAAACCACAATTTGCAGTTATTCCCACTCTTCCTCTTTCAATAGGAACAGGAGCTTCACTCCATGGCCACCACCAGTACAGGCTCATGGGAAGTGCTCCAAGGCTACCACCAATGTTCCTTAAACCCAGACTTTTTAGTCAGCTTGTGGTGAATGCTGCCTGGCCTGGGACTCACACTTCAGGGTGGTGGGCTCTCCTCTGTCCCAAGGCAGGCCTAGAAATGCCATCTAAGAGGCAAGGTCTAGAACTTGGGACTCTGGGAGCTCACTTAGTTCTCTAATCCCTTGTGGCTGAGTGGGTACCTAACATGGAAGACCAAGTTCCCTTCACTTTTCCTTCCACTTTTCTCAAACAGAGTCTCTTCCCTTAGCCACCATATCTCGGAATGTGCTGAGTCTCACCTGAAGCCAGCAAATCTCAGAGGCTCACCCAAGGCCTTTGGCATTCCTACCTGGATATTGCTACTGGTTATTTGGGGCCCAAGGGTTTTTTAGTCAGTAGATGATGGATCCTGCTGGAAACCTGCCCTTTCCTTTAAGGCAGCTGGTCCCCTTCTGGCTGGTTCCTTTCAGGGTTGTCTAGAAATGTCTTCCAGGAGTCAGGTCCTGGAAAGGGGCCTTATTACTGTGGTGCCCCATGCTGCTGTGGCTGAGCTGGTGCTCAAGATGCAAGAGAAACTCTCATTAAGTCTCCCCTCTCCTCAAGTGGAAGGAAGGAATCTCTTCTGGAGTCACAAGCTGTGCAGCCTGGGGTTGATGAAGACATGACACAAGCGTTCCCTTCGCTGCCCCAGCTGGTGTCTCAGTATCTCAGTAGATTACATGCCCCTCAAGTACACTGGGTCTGAGCCCAGTTCAGCACTAAGACCCACCTAGAAGTTGCAGCTGTTGCGGCCTAGACTGTCTCTCAAGTTTACTTAGAGCCCCCAGAGCACTTCAGCCCTCACTGGCAATGCTTGCGGGGACTTCCAGTAGCTTTGATGGGCGATTCTCCTCTAGCTAGGGATGGTTTAGATACTCCTTCCATTGGCTGCCTTCAGCTAAGTTCAGCCTGATTTTGCTTTCTGCTATGACAAGGCAGCACTGAGTTCAATGCAATGTCTCAACTGCTGTACTCTCCCTCTGCCAAGTCCACAGATTCTCTCTCCACACCATGTGGTCACTACTGGGAGATCAGCAGGAGGTTGGGGGCGGGGGCGTTGGTGAGAGGCTGCTGGCAATTCAAGACTGTCTCTTCATTATTTCATATATTAATGCTGATAATATAAATATTTGTGTTTTGTTATATAAAATTCATATATTAACCTTGGTATATGAAAGCACTCTCTACCAAACCAGAGTACATGCTAAAATATTATTATTATATGTAATACATGATATAATGTATTCCAAGCATTCTCAAACACATTGTGTTAGGCAATCACCTAGCCTACTTTCCATATAAAACCAGCTCTTCTCCAAACAGAAAGGTGTCTATTAGAGAGCCCAGCTTTTGTTGGCCTACCAAGCATATAGTCAGTTGGCTACACCTTTCAGTGACAGAATGTCACAGGATATTCTGAAACTTGTTTGGTCAACTGTGGACTAAAATTATACAAAGCCAATTTCCTTTCCCTACACAAATATGTCACTAGAATAAATGAGATAATTTAAGAGAAATAACTTGAGAGCTTACAAAGAAAACAAATTCTATTTATTCAGTTTGTTGTGATTTTTAGTATGATTTTTTAGATGCTGCATTGAAGTTGGTCTGAAGGTACGATCCAGCACTTTGCTATTATTGTATTCAAACATAAAGCTTCTGCAAAATCGGTTGCAGTTTGCTTCCAGGCTGCCAAGATATGGTGGGATCTCTAATTTCATTGAATTTGAGGTTGTGGAATTGTTTCCCTTTTAAAATCTGTGTGTAATGTAAACAGTTTACTTCATAAATAAAAGACCATTTTTCAAGTTGACATATTGCAATTTTCAATAGAAATGTAAGCTAAGTTGATGAATTCATTAGGAGATATACAGTAAGGTGATGCTCATTTATTTCCAAGGGATGAATACTTCATGAATGCCTAGTTTGATTTTATTTTTATTGTTTTCTTTCTGAACAAAATAGCAAAAATTCAAAATTTCCAAAGGGAGGAAATATAAGTGAATAGAAGCCTGTGAATGGAAAAACAGAAAAACTTGCTACAAAAAAGACTCCATTAATTTAAATGCTATCTTCCCATTTTGTGTATATACTGAAAGCAGAATCTTTTCTGCTCCGAGGCCTTTCTGCATTTCTGTTTTCTGATATTCAGTCTTTTTCTTCCTTAGTTACCTAAACTCTACAGAGAGATACTAGTCAAGGCTGCTTAATCTCAGAGCATAAATGTGGGATCTAAACAGCAGGAGGTCTGAAGCATTACTTTAGCCTCATGACAGATAAATTTTCCCCCTTTAATTATCTCCTTCATTCTCCTTGGATCATTTATATCTGACAGAGAATAGCCTGTCTTCTAGAACAGGGATGTTCTTATTTATCCCTCAACCATGCCTTCCCATGGTTTCCTCTCCAAGGAAAAGTTAGGACCCAATTTCACATTTGACATTTCTGGACTGACAAAAATATGAAGTTTTCCTCTATTTTTATATTTTTCCTGTGAAGAAATAGGCTGAGTTCCACAAAGGGTCACATGGTGTTTTCATATTTGAGATATTAATACCTTATACAAAGAATTGCAACCCACCAAAATAATATCACAGACAAAATTTATACAATAGAACAAAAACATAAATGTTCTGATATAATCCATATACAGTCATAAATCTCTTTAAATTAAAATGCATATATTAAGTGATACTCCTCAAATTTAGAAAATGATATACATTATATTCATGTCAGTATTTTATTAGCACTATCAATATAATGCATTCATATTATTAGATTTAGCAATGCTAATTTAAATCTACGTTAATAGAAAATGTAAGAAGGATGACAAAAATCTGTTTTAAGGAAATAAAACAGATATTTGTACATATTTTCAAGTAGTTGTCACAAAATAGAGGAAGAATATACATATATATTATATACACCCACACCATATACATACATATAAATATATGTGTGTGTGTGTATATATATAGTTAAAGAGATGAAGAAGTTTAAATTGTGTGGGTAGTTTATTATAATAAACAAAGGAATTTGTTCCCTTCTATATTTGAAATAATTTTGGCAGGAAGTTACTAACCTAGAAAATCATAAATTCTCCAGACCATTATAATCTTTTGTGGTACAAGGCTTCCAAATTGTAGGACTTATTTCATTATTTCTTCTAAACCACTGATTGTAGATATGTGCTTATAATGGCATTTCTAAACTTGAGCAGGAGTGTTGAGGGAAAGGTAAGTTGAGAATCTCCTGTTATGCTCCTCCCTATTGGAAATGGCTATATTTTGGAGCGAAAAAAATTGAGATTAATCTTTCTTTAAACTTACTTTTTAAAATAAATGGCTCTAGATGGGGGAAGACGGTTGTGCTAGCTGCTGACATGTGCTTAAAATTACAAGTTTCTTCACTTAACATAATGACCTCCAGTTCCATCCATGTAGTTACTAATGACAGAATATCATTCTTTTTATGGCTGAATAGTATTCCATTGTTTATAAGTACAGTATATTATTTATTCCTCCATTAATTGGACACATAGGTTGCTTCCAAATCTTGGCTATTATGAATAGTGCTTCAGCAAACATGAGAGTGCAGATATCTCTTTGATATACGTATTTCCTTTCTTTTGGGCACATAACCCAGCAGTGGAATTATCAGATCGTATAACTAAAGAATATAAGTGGATTGCTTGTTACACAAAGGATAAATGATTGAGGGGATGGATACCCAAATTTTCATGATGTAGCAATTATATATTTTATAACCGTGCCAAAATATCTTATGTGCCCCCATAAATATATGAACCTACTATCTAATCACAAAAATTTAAAAAGTCATAGACAAAATTTACAAGTTCTTAAAATTTATTGTTGAAGGATCTTCAATTTAGTATGTTATTTCTGTACCCATTAGTGAATCTATGGATATTGGAACAGAAATTTTCTTCATATAATTCTGATTTTTTGAAATTTTCTTTGCTAGAAAAGCAATCTTTAAAATTTCAACTAACCTGTAAGAATATTTTGTGCTACACTCAGAGGAAGGTTTTTTAATAATAAACTTCAGATTTAAGAAGGTATTAATTGACGAACCCAAAATGAAAAATATAATGCCACCGGCTTGTACTGTTTTTATGTTTGAATTTTATAATAATTTATGCAGTATAATTTCTGTTACAATTAATGTAAATAATCCAATCTATTTTATTAAAACAGGGCAACATAAGGTCATGACCAGGCTATTAGCAAATTTATTTCTTGCATAAAATTACTTTGAAAGATAATCATTATTGACAGAAGATGAATGTTTTTTAAAAACCTGCTTTCTATGAGAAAAAAATCTGGTGTACGCATTTCAAATATTTTCAAAATACAAGCATAATTTATTTTATTATTAGAAAGATTTCCATTTAATCCAACAGTCTTATTGTTAGCAAGCATAAACTGGATCCTAATTCCTGATTTGCTGGCTTTCAAATTTTGCAGAGATTTTCGTGACTTTGTTCTGATGTGTTTTTGATTCTCATATAAACAAAAATTATAAAGAAGTCAGTTTAAGGAGAGGTGGCAATGACTATTTTAGGATAAAATAATTAAACTAGCATCTATCAATCAGTGAGTGCTTACTATAATTCAGACATCATAAATTCTTTATAGTGGTTACCATTATTTTGTGTGTGTGATGAGAATACTTAAGAAGATCAGCAAATTTAAGTATACAATAAAGTATTATTTATTCTAGTCACCGCTCTGTACATTAGATCACTGCAGCTTATTCTTCTTGGAGAACTTAAATTTTGTATCCTTTGACCAACATCTCCCCGTTCCTTTCCATACCTAGCCCATTGCTACCACCACTTTACTCTCTACTTTTATGAATTCAGCTATTTTTCATATTTCACATATAAGTGAGATCATGTAGCATTCGTCTTTCTGTGTGTGACTTTTTTCACATAGTATAATGTTCTCCAGTTTCATCCACACTCTTGCGAATGGTGGAATTTCCTTCTAAGGCTGAAAAACATTCCATTATATGTATGTAATATGTATAAAATGTATATGCGTGCATGCTATATATGTAATGTACATAAATGTGTTTAAGTAATGTATATACATGCATGCAATATATATCACATGTATATACATATATGTAATATGTGTGGTGATATACATGAATATGATATATGCGATGTATATGCATGTATGTGATATATGCAGTGTATGTACAAGCATATACTATATGTAATGTATATGCACACATGTAATATATGTGTGGTGTAACATGTATATGTGTAGTATATATGTACGTATAAGTTAGAAATAGGGATACATTCTGAGAGATGCATCATGTAGGTTTTTTTTTTTATCATATGTGTGCATCAGAGCGTACCTACACAAGCCTAGATGTGCACACCAGTGGTTGGTGAAGGCTCATACATGGTGGCTTTTAGCCATATGCTAAAACGGTGGAAGGGAAAAGGAAAAATCAAGCTCCCTAGTACCTCTTTTATAGGGGCACTGATCTAATTCATGATGACGGAGTCCTCATGACCTAATTAAATTTCAAAGGCTCCAAGTCTTAACACCATCAAACTGGGGATTAAGTTTCAACATATGAATTTAAAGGTGATGTGAGGATTCAGACTACAGGAAGCCTCTTATCAGATGTATAGTTTTCTTTTATTTTCTATTTATCTATTTATTTTGGAAAGGTTCTGTCTCTGCTGCCTAAGCTGGAGTGCAGTGGCACCATCTCATCTCACTGCAACCTCTACCTCCCAGGGTAAAGTCATCCTCTTACCTCAGCCTCCCCAGTAGCTGGGACTTCAGGTGCATGTCACCACAACCAGCTAATTTTTGTATTTTTGTAGAGAACAGAGTTTTGCCACATTGCCCAGCTCAGGGGTTGAACTCCTGAGCTAAAGTAATACATCCACCTTGGCCTCCTAAAGTGCTGGGATTACAGGCCTGAGCCACTGCACACAGCCAGATGTATGGTTTTCAAATATTTTCTCTCATTCCATAAGTCATAGGTTGTCTTTTCACTCTGCTGATTGTTTCTTGTGGGATCCAGAAGCTTTTTAGTTTGATGCAATCTCAGAATACTAATGCTTTGAAAAAAGACTGCCTTTAGTACTTAGATATGCCTTGATATATCAAAGTAATTCTTAAGCCATTGGTTGTGTTTATATCACTACACAAGTTTTCAAATGCCACAATATTATACTGTATTTTATGAATGATTTAAAAGAGCTTCAGGAACAATTTTCATTATAAATGATTTTTCTGTAATGACTTTATGACAATATTCATAGAATAGTTTAGTTAGGTCTATCTGTCGGCCTATCTATATGATTTATTAGAACAAAAACATTGGGTAAATATACATGTGACCCAGAACCAGTTTCTAGATCCTTGTTTCTGATATCATTGTCCTTAATCTGCACTATGGCATGTTGCTGAAAATACAGATTCTTGCAATCTACTTCAGACCAACTGATCAGAATCTCTGAAGTCTTGATCCATGGATCTGCATTTTTAACACAACTCTTACTGATTTATATGCATGCTAAATTTGAGAAGTCTTACTCTATATTTTCAGTCCAAAGCTTTTCCACACTGCTAGAGGTAGGTTAAGTTAGTAGCTATGTAAAGTTTCCCTTTGCTTGTTTCTGCTACATAATGTTGGAGATTTCATTTCACATGAAATCAAAGCTTTTGATAATGGAAAAGAGTGTTCAACACTCAGCGGGTTCCCAAGGGATTTTAAAATATTACAATCGTGGAAATCTTTTTAAAACAGGCTTTTAAATATATGGGGTCTTGAGGTCAAGAGGAGAACAAAATGAGCTTTTACATGTGCATGTTTTGTGAAACAGAAATGAAGAATAAACTGCTTCCTTCATTCTCACATAATGAAAACCTTTATACAATCAAATAAAATAAATAACTTTAAGACGGGAAATTATTTCGTGATTAATAGATATCCTGTACTCTTTTGCAACACAGTCTTTGAATTGCAGTCATGGAAATTATCTTAAAAGGTCACCTTGTCCTTCTCTTGACCTCCAGGGCTCATGTTTTTAAAATTCTATTTTTAAAATATTTCCACAACTGCAATATTCTGAAATCCTCTGGAACCCACTTAGTGTTGAACAGCCCTTTCCATTATCAAAAGATTCTTTCTTCCCTCCCTGTTTTGCAATTAAAATTCATTTTTCTCTTTTGTGTTTTCAACAAAAATGGGAAATAGCTGGTCACCACAATCTGTGGAACAACTCTTCATCGAAGACTATTAATAATGTCCCTTTAATCACTCCTTCTCAAGCTTAAATGATATAAGTTCTTTTAACCCTCCTTAGAATTTTCTTATTTCCTAACCCTTCTTTATTTCTTTTCTTCTGTCCTGAGCTCACTTCCTTCTTCTTAAGTTCTGGGGTGTGAAACTAGACACAGTAGGATTTCACTGGTGCCGAATGTAATGGGAGGATTACCTTGCTGTTCATATTTACTCTACTCCTACTTATGCATCCTGTAGAGCTCTGAGAAGTGCAGATAAGATGTAAATGGATGTTCTGATGTTCATGGTCTTGAATAATTTCATAGTATTTCTCATAAAGATATGGATGTTATTCCCAGGAACCTGGCTAGTTTGTATCATAGGTAATTGCTTTCTGCCTATCTATAGCATTCTAAGTTTCAATTAGATGAATTATTCTTCACTTTCACTGGTAAAGCCATTATTGCAGAAGTTGTTTGAGCAGAACAGAACAGCTCTGCATTTTAAAAGAGGCGGAGAGGACCGCTTTATACTCAGCTTGTAAAGAGGCTAGCATTCCTTAGGAGTATGAAAGACAGTTATACAGAGTCCTGCTTCCCAGATAATGCACAGGGTCCAACATGCTCGTTACTTATTTTTGTTTTACCCTTACATAGGTTAGTTATCCTGAATCTTAACAACAACAACAAAAAATCACCCTTGACAATGGCTCTTCTTCACCAACTCCAGTGAAACTTTCAGTAAAAGATGTTTAAAATAGAACATGATATCCACAATTTCAGAAGTCAGATTTTTGCATGTTGCATTGATCTAACTAAAAATGCAAAGAATTTGCTTTTGGTTTTGCTGTTTTTGTTGTAGTTGTCTTCTTTCTTTCTGGATAAAGGCAAAGAAATTATATACACTCACAGTTCTATAAAAACACATTGAGTATTTATATGTCAGTGCATATATCAATCTGTCAACAGAGGTTCTAAAACAAGTTTAGAGCAGTCTGGATTTCTGTGTGTTCTCTGTCTTTTCAGAATAATTTTTTCTTTTAGAAATGTTTTCTTAGGTGTTATCTCATTTGAACTCCCAGAATTTTTTTTTATTCCCTTTCTTTTTCTCTCTGCATCCCTTATAATTTTCACGTCTTTGTTTTAACCTGTTTGTATTTGCATGCAGTCTGCAGACCCTTTAATGTAGGTAAAGACCAGAAGACCTATGCAGCCAGTTTTCTTGCGAAAAAAAGTGGATTCACAAGCACATCCTTACCATCTCATTTTCCACGTCTTTCCCTATTTTGCTACTCTGCTACATTCTTCCCACTCTCAAGTCTGCTTAAGGGAACTTAGGAGAATTTTACAAACATTAAATGTTTATGCTCAATCTTAAAACTATAAATGTCACCTTGCCATTCACACGTTTTAATAGAACCTACTACCTCTAGGATAAAATCTATATTTCTTTGTACATATTTAATAATTTGTATTATGCTCTGCTATGCAGAAATAGTCTGCTTTTCAGCTTCTCTGCTCTTTCACATTGCCCCCATCCCAAATTGTCATTTCCCAGTTTATGTTTGTTTTCCTACTTTTGCTTTTAAATACATCTTGGTATGGTTGAAAAATTATATAATCTTCCTAGCAGTAAGGTGTGGCTCATGTATTTCATGCATTTGTGGGGCTTCTACAAGTTTCCACTTGCAGGACATTGTTTCCTTCTTAATGTTTCTATGGCCATTAAAAAGTATTTTTTTACAGCATCTAGCATGTTTTAAAACATGTTTTGTTTTGTTATCTGCCTTTTGTTCTAGAAAATCTGCTTTTAGATATCAAAATTATATAATCTTTATTTATTCATTCATCCAATAAATATTTTATGAAGGCATTCCATAGATCAGATACTATTTTGTGTGATATAACACTGGTGAAAGAAACAAATGTCATGTTTTCTTGTTGCTTTTTTTCCCCCTTTTATTGAGAAGGAGACAAAAAAAAAGTGGAAAAAAATAAGTTTGTTCCAGGTTGTGATAGAAAACAAAACAGAAAGTTGTAATAAAAAGTGATTTCATATTTGGTCTATATCAAGGAAAATGTTCAGCAAAAGCATATTTGAGGATATGACTCTTAAGCTGAGATCTGAGTGACGAGAAAGCTTTGCCTCTGAAGATCTAGGAGAAGAAAGTTTGAGACAGAGGAAATGGCATACGCTAGGTACAAACAGTGAGAATGAGCTTGCTATTTGGAGGACGGGAAAGAGGACAGTGTGACAAGAATGTAGTAAAGGTAGAGGAGCATAGCCAGAGATGAGACAGGACAGACAGTCAAGAACCATACTTAGCTATGTCATTAACAGAAGTTCTTCAGTAGGAAAGAATGAGACCCTGTCTGAAAAAAATAATATATTTTTACTATTAGTTTAATGTTTATATAAATGTTATATTTAATATGCCTTAACTATGTAATGAAGACCACTGGGCAAACAAAGAAACTGAATAATAGATTTTGATTCATAAGCTTTAAATATTTGAATCTAATAATGGCCAAAGCACTTTCATATATTATATAGCATACTATAGACTAGTATCCACATCAGAGACAATCTTTTTACAATATAAATATATGAAATGTGCTTGAAGCTGTAAAAAAATGGAGACTGTTACTGAAGACAGTCTATTGATGCACACTGCTCTTTTGTAATTATGAAATGAATTTGTAAAAGAGAAAATAAAAAGACATTGTGAAAGAAAGAGATCTATTAAAATATGGAAACAAATTAGGTGTTTTGTGAATGTCAATCTTTCTTTAAATATACTCAACATGTATTGGACCATAATCTCTTAAAAGATAGAAATCATTTTATTAGTTTTTATTAGTTTCGAAGTATTTAATTAATGTCTCTTCATAGATATTTAATTAAATAAAAATATATACCCCATATTATATTTTAAACATTCACCTTCATTTGCTTAAGCAATTAAAGTAACTTTTTAAAAATACTAGAAATTCAAGTACAGCTTTTTGTCTATTACTTTCACAGCAATGTTAATTTCTTTTTTGTTTGTTTGTTTGTTTTGTTTTTTGAGATGGAGTTTCACTCTTGTTACCCAGGCTGGAGCGGAATGGCGTGATCTCGGCTCATCGCAACCTTTGCCTTCTGGGTTCAAGCAATTCTCCTGCCTCAGCCTCCCGAGTAGCTGGGACTACAGGCATGCACCACCATGCCCAGCTAATTTTTGTATTTTTAGTAGAGACAGGTTTTCACCATGTTGACCAGGATGGTCTTGATCTCTTGACCTCGTGATCCACCCGCCTCAGCCTCCCAAAGTGCTGAGATTATAGGCATGAGCCACCGTGCCTGGCCCACAATGTTAATTTCTACCTTTTGTCTATAAAATGTGTTGAACTCAATCCTCAAACAATTTTCTACATTTATTTCTTCTGTTCTGAAAAATAATCATTGAGAGTGGCCTATCATAATTAAAAAGTAAAATGAATCACATAATAATATTCTAAAGCAGAAAAATGCTACACTGCAGGACTGTTTTCTCTTATGAGGCATTTGGCAGTTGGGGAAGATCACTGTGATTCTTGATGAGTGGGAAACAAGTACATCTCCACATTGTACCATGGACAAGTGTCAGATGACAAGTACATTTTTTTGTGTAAACTTTTATGGAATCTAATATTTTGCTTTTATACAGCGAAGTGGTTATGCTCAAACAATCCCCATTTTGAGATTCTCTAATGATGCCTAATATATATCAGAGGCTGGGAATTCCCTGCAATATGTCCTTAGGCTTGTCAACCAGATTTATTCATAAATGAGAATAAATGAGCATGTCAGCATAAGTTATTGTGGTAATTTGTGAAACACTTAATGAGATATTTTCAGAGCTCATAAAGGGAAGAGCTATGTCATTAAATTACTGCACAATAACTTTATTTTGATACAGTAAGTGAGCTGATATTAAAAATGACACTGATGCATCAGTGAACTGAAGACGAACAATTAAATGTTCCATTGAAAGAGGTCTGATGTTACTTAAAGGTAAAGATTTGCAAAAGAATGTGAAGTAAGAAAAAAAAAGTTATTTTGAATACATTGGATACATTTTTAACTTATTGGAAGAGTGGCCAGGGGCAGTGGCTTATGCCTGTAATCCTAACACTTTGGGAGGTCCAAGACAGGCAGATCACCTGAGGTCAGGTAGTCGAGACCAGCATGGTCAACATCGTGAAACCTCACATCTACTAAAAATACAAAAATTAGCTGGGTGTGGTGGTGGGTGCCTGTAATCCCAGCTACTGGAGAGGCTGAGGCAGGAGAATCACTTAAACTAGGGAGGCAGAGGTTGCAGTGAGCCAAAATAGCACCACTATACTCCAGTCTGGGTAACAGAGTGAGATTGTCTCAAAAAAAAAAATTTTTTTTTCTTGGAAGTTATAAAAATGATACATCCAAACATTTCATGTGTAACAAGCATGCATTGTTCTTTTTAAAAATTATTATTTTACCTTAAGTTCTGAGGTGCATGTGCAGAACGTGCAGGCTTGTTACGTAGGTATACATGTGCCATGGTGGTTTGCTGCATCCATCGCCCCGTCATCTACATTAGGTATTTCTCCTAATGCTATCCCTCCCCTAGACCCCCACTCCTTGACAGGCCCCAGTGTGTGATGTTCCCCTCCCTGTGTCCATGCATTGTTCTTAAATGTAGACGCAAACATCAAGTGCTTACAGGATGCTTAAGGGATAAACAACTCTTAACAGTATGCCCACGGAGAAAATCAGATCACCATGGGTGTTAAATTCGTAGTGTTGGGAAGAAGAGATAAAAGAACAGAATCCAAGAGAAAGAAGAATGTGAGAATGTATCTTTATTAGGGCAGTGTTTAAAAATAAACTGTATTAAACAGTGGACAAGGGGGGGTGGTGAGATTGGCAAATACCACAAAATATTGTATTCGCAGGAAAAATAAAATAAAATAAAAATAGAGGGAGGAGTGGCTATTGGAATGGAAAACTTCTCCACCTGCACGGACAAGGGGCAGCTTTGTTTGCTAGACATTAACATTGGCAATATAAAATTTGTGAAGAAACTATTTCGTTGTATGTACTTTCAATGCTTTACTGTCATTTCTATGGTATACAGAGACTCAGTATAATTTTTGTTATGCTAGTAGGAACAAAAACTAAAGATCCAATCTCAAGGTTTGCATACCTCAAAGGCAATGCATGAAATAGTTACAGCCTGTATAAATAAGGGCCTAAGAGTCAAAACAGGAAAATGTGCATATTGATAGGCCTTCATGATACATTATTATAAGCATAACTCATGAACACATTCCTTTTAACTGTGGCTTTATTTTGTCTCCCTTAATTTATTTAGATTAGATACCTTTCTAAAATCACTCACCTATGGCTTTTATTTAATTCGGTAAGAAGATATTCCCTGGCTTTCTTCCTTGAATTGGGTCAGATCAATAAGAACTGGTGTGTGGTAATCCTAAACCTGAGCAATAGATTGAGACTTCGTAAGAAAATGTCTGTTGGGAACTTACTGGAGATTGGGCTGGAGGTAAGGAACTGAGGATGCACTTAGATATAAGAGGTTCCCTGCCCAGTAGAGCCTGTAATTTAAGTAGAGTAGAAGACACACATAAAATAAAAGTGAGTTGTAAATGAGTGCACTAAAAAAGTGCCATCATTCTTTAGAAAGAGAATAAACAAAGAAGTTGATAGTTAAGAAGGCTGTGGACAGGAATGCCTGCAAATGGGACACAAAGCCAAGGCAGTAATAGTAATGTTTTTGCATGCTTTACAATTATGCAAAAGTTTTATATGTATTATTTAACTTCCTTGTTGCAAGAACCATGTCGCAAGAACCATGTTGCATGAACATTATTAACTTGCTCATTTTTAAGCTACTGATCCTCAAGAAATTTCATAATAAAGTTGGGAGTCAAATTCAGGCCTCAGTTTTATTACTTGACCATTTGTGGTACAGTGTTATTCAATGGAGTACTTAGGGCATGAGGCAGGCCTTTTATGGAAAACGTTACCAAAACCATGGAGGTGCAGTGGTTCACTCCTGTAATCCCAGCACTTTGGGAGGCCGAGGTGGGCAGATCATGAGGTCAAGAGATAGAGACATCTTGGCCAACATGGTGAAATCCCATCTCTACTAAAAATAGAAAAAATTAGCTGGGCGTTGTGGCATGCACCAGAAGTCTCAGCTACTCAGGAGGCTGAGGCAGACTCCATCTCAAAAAAAAAAAAAAAAAAAAAAAAGCATGGGACCTAGCATTCAGATTCTGGTTTTACTCCGTTTTAACTATGTGACTTCTGACAAATTACTGTGCCTCCTTTTTATCTGTAGATCATAAAAATAATATTACTCGCTTACCTGGTTGTTTTGAGAATTAAACAAAAATATGTGCAGAGTTGTTAGACCAGTATCTAGCACATATTAAGCCAATAGTTCTAAAATTGGGGGTTTTAGATAGCATTTACAAACTTAACAATTATTGTACACCCTAAAGTATTTATGTAGATTATAGTTATCAATGTTTACATATAAGAATTTAAAAATATTTCTTTATAAATTAATTTAAAATTATAATTTAATTATAAGCTAAACTAGTATTTTATAGGAAAAAGAAATTACATTTTGCAGACAAAAATATTAATTGATAAGAATAGCATTCTTTTACATTTGTACAAGTCTCTATACTGTTTGACTTAATAAAACAGAGCTGAATTATTCTATCTGCTTCTGCATGCAATCTGGTGTGAAATGCTGTTTTTGCAGACTTATATGAAGAAAATCTGGTCTCACACAGATATATAGTTGGAAAAGGAATGGATATTTTCAAAAGCATTTCATGTAATTGTGGCTATTCTCATTTGATGCTACAGCAAAACTTGGCATATGGTAGTTTCTCCATATTTAATTGCAAGGTGAAATATGAAATCATATCCACTAACTTTTTGAACTCTTGAAATCCAGTGACGTATTATATTCTTTGAATGCATCTTTACTGATGCATAACTTTATATTATCACATGAGGATCATTTGAAAAATGCTGGTTAATTGAATTATGCCAATCTTCAAATGTTAAACAGATTTTATTAGGGAACATCAGAAAATCACATTTATTGTTACCAACTATTGCTTTAGGGAAGTCTTGAATTCTTAGAAAGATCTTAAGCTTATAATGACAGATGCACGTATTCTATACTTCTTATTTTTGCTTGAAATCTTGAATTTTATTATTAGCAACAAACAATGTCAGTTGTTTCATTTGAAGTGTAAGCTTACTTTGTTCATTTTAAAAAACATTTCTGCCAAATATCCTCTGAATAGTTGTAGTTATTCTGTCAATTGTTCTTTCAAGTAAAAATGATTTTCCATGTAAAAAGCAAAACAGCTAGTTCAACTCTAAAATTACATAATTGAGTAACTGCTGTTTCTCATGATGATCATCAAACTTTAGTATGCAGCAAAAGCACTTATATACATTTTCCATTTTATCACATGGAAGAGTAAAAAGGACATATTAAACACATGTTATTTAGTACAGTGTTTAATGCTTCATGGACATCCTTATATGAATCTGGCTTTTTTTTTTTTTTTTTTAGCTATGAGTGTGTGGTGGTGAAGAATACAGTGACTATTAGCACAGTATACAACTTCCTTGATTTGTGTCCAGAAACCATCAGTTTTCTCCATCACTGCTTTTGCACCTTGAATGTACCATAAAAACTGGAAACTACACTTTACCGTTACAAAAATGGTTTTGGCCTCATAAATCCCATGGATGTGTTTGGGACTTTTGGAGTCTTGACCACACTTTGAGAACTATCGCACTAGGCTTTATTGTTAGCTACTATTACTATGAAGAAGAAAGCGCCAAGGTTTGTGCAAAATATTGGTCAACTAGATAAATGTGAATGACCAAATCATGTAGGAAATATATTTGAAAAGTAAGAGTCAGATTGAGTCTTACTAGACATAAAATCACTAGAGTCACTAGATAGAAAATATATAAAACACTAGAATATATAAAACACTAGAGTCACTAGACATAAAATATTACCTGTTTTCTAGGCCATATGAAGTCCCGATGAAGTATAGAGGGATGATTCTATACAAAATAAACATAGCATTCATATGGATATCGGTTGTATAGTTAAATGGTCATAGAGTGTTTGTGGACCTGAGTTATTCACTGTTGTTCAAGTGTGTTATTTTTGTGGATCTAATTTTATCCTACTAGATGTGTATGACTTTACATGAAATTCTTCCATAGCATCTAGACCAAAAGACAAGGAAATTCATATATTCACTGAGTGCTTATTGACTAGAATGCAAATTACATTTTATGGTTCAACTGTGTGTGCTTTATTAACATAAACACAGGAAGAGTGAGTATATATTTAATAGATGTAATGTTTGAAAGTTGTGTCTAGGTGACATTTTTTTATATGCTTCTAAAAAAGATATTTTCCTGTCACTTCTCTATGGCCTCTCATTTGCAATTATATTCACCTGGAAAAATTCATTAATCATGTCTATTTTGTTCATTATATTGAAACAATCTTTAAAATTTAGAATTTACTTATTCTTATAGTACTTCATATTTTATAGTAAACTTTTTGATAAAACATTTTCTATTCCATATTCTGAAGAGTTCTGTGAAATCTCAGCTCTTATCCCCACTTAACTGTAGTTTCTACATGACCCTCAAACTCCAAAACTGAGAATTTAAATCAAACTTTTAACACAGAATTTCTGATGTTTGTGTAATCTTAAACACACTTATGGTTATCTTCATTTTAAATTGAAACTATATAATTTTTCACACTGCTGTATAAAATTAAAATGTTAAAACCCTCTCCAGAGTATACTTGTCAATCTGGCATGGTGAACTAGCATTGTAAAACTACTGTAAAGCTGCTTGCAGCTCAACCTCTGTTTGCCAGCAGAGGTTGCTCTTAGGTTAGCGATTATCTTGAGATTACATTATATTAAGACTATTAAGCAGATGAATGGAAGCTACATTATGATGTAACTATGCAGAAGTTACATTTAAATTAAATAATGACTACATGAGTGACTCTCACTTGTGTTAATCTCCACATTATCAGAAATTATGCCCTTTACAAAGATATCTCTGTAGCAGAGCAGAGAGTGACATTCTTGAAACAGTTTATGGTTTGCCAGGGGAGAAGAATTGCTAATTTAGAAAATTACAAAAAAATTGAGGCATATGAGGAAGGATTTATAAAATCATGTACTTACAGTAATTATAGCATATGTTTAGTTTGCTAAAAACATAGCAAATTAGTACACATCTATTTAAACAAATGTGAAAACACAGGTAATTGTATGTACATGAAAAAAATTTTGTAATAGACATTTAAAATATTTTTAAATTTAAAAAACTGATTTATTCTGGAAAGACTTAAAATGTAAGAGAATATTATAAAATGGAAATTTTGTACTCATTATTAGGAAAATAAAGCTTTGAAAAAAGAAAAACATCCTGCAGTATTTTCTGCAAGTTTGAAACCAAGAAGTATTCAAGGTGCCATTTTCATCATCTTGTCAGCAACAATAGACTAACTATAGCAATGATCTATATTTGTGTTCAGCAGTTTTTTTCTGTAAAAGGCCAGGTAGTAAATATTTTAAATTTTGCAGGTCACATGTTTCCTGTCATACCTACTGAACTCTACCTCTATAGCACATAACCAGCCATAGATCACATGTAAAGAAAATTGTGGCTTTTTTCCAATACAACTTTATTTAGAAAAACAGATTATGGACCAGATTTGCTTCACAGGTGGTAGATTATCAATTCCTGCTCTATATTATAAGTTACAAATAATTCTAAATGACTTTTAATTAATACTTATAAAATTTAAAACCCGTTGTCACTCTTTCATAAAATCTGTTGGGCACATGACATTTATTGTTCCATTAACATGTGTTACAATTTAGTTAACATGTTTTCTTTATCTATCTATCTATCTATTAATCAATCAATCATGTATCTGACATTACAGTGTCACTACCCTTTTATAGGTAAAACATAAATACAGTCAGTTTAATTTTAAAATGTCACTCTGGAAAAACATTGTATAAAGTACCATAATTAATATCATAATTAAAGGTATTCATTAGAAATTACAGTCCTCATATTCCTTTTACATTTTTATGAATGTTTACTTTTCTCACAATTTCTTTTGTTATTCAATGCTAACATTTAAAAATACTGATTTGATTTATAAATATTGTGAATGTAGATCCCATTGACATGAATTTTACATTAAGAAGGCTTTAGTAGAATACTAGTGTTAAAATATTTTAGAAGAATTTTAACAAGTAAGTTACTTTAACCTTATTCTTTAAAGAGCTCTAATTCTGTCTCTGATATTTTATTTTATTTAAAAAATGGGCTATTGTAGCATTAGTGTAACTGTTAAAGGTAGAAATTTTGCTTAAGTTATTTTCACTGCTCAACCAGTTGGGAGGCCTGGCAAGACTTGTAGTTGTTTATTATTGTTATTTATATTATTGTTATTTGTTAGATATTATTAAGATTATGGCTTCTAATTAATATTTATGATAATATCAAATATTTATGATAACATCAAATAATAAATTGAAGCCATAATCATAATAATATCTAATAAACAATCATAATATAAAGAACAATTATAAACAAACATAATATTTACCTTTATGTTTACCTGCTTTATCAAGTACCTTGCAAACGAGGAAGCTGATTCTCAGGCTTACTCATCGTTTAGTCAGTCTTCCCAAAATAATTATTGAATGCTTTAGACATATTATGCAGGTGCAAGTTATGCAACTTTCCCCAAAACTGAGATCATGGAGTTGCAACTCACAGTAGTGTATGCCAGTCCAGGAACAACTCTTACCTCTATGGCTGACTGCTACTCAGTTGGGAAATCCTATGGGTGTCTGATATGAAATTTACCTTTCTTCAAAAATATCTGACTTCTGAAACTATATGAAATCGTATTTTTTGTTATTAAAATCAGACACCTATTAAATTAAATATATAGCTACCATGTTGTCATCTACATTCATATTAAAGATATAAGTAAATGGAGATATGCGTATACGTTTGTAAGCACTTTAAAATATTGAACTATATGAAGTACTGACTGTATTCCAATGTTCCTCTAATAATTTTAAGAACATATTTTAATAAATAATTTAGAAAAAAATTAAAAGATGATTTTGTAAAGTATTGGGTACGAAGCTGTCTACTAGAATAATTATCTTAGAAAGTTTTATGTTTTTTTAAAAAGTATATTATATATGAAAAAGTGAATGTATTTTTCTGCCACAAATATTAGTTCACAAAACTTTAATTCTGAAGCATCACTTAATCTTATGTAAGAAGTTCAGTTAATTGTGTGTACAAACAGTATAATTAATATTTTGTGTTTTTTGAAAAGATGTCTTGCTCTGTCAAACAGGCTGGAGTGCAGTGGCATGCAGTAGCTCACTGCAGCCTCAAACTCCTGGGGTCAAGCAATCCTTCTGCCTCAACCTCCTGAGTATCTGGGACTACAGGTGCATACCACCATGCCTGGTATAAAAATTTCTTAAATCCAATTTTAACTTCTTGAATACTTCCCTTTGATTAACTGAATATTTAAAATTTTTCATATACTCAATATGTAAAAATATTTTCCTATGCAGTATTAACAATTTAATTCTGACATAAAAATGAATGTTTTCCTTTAAGAAAAATAGTGATGACATTTATTCTGAGTGTTCTTGGATCTGCATTTCTTTAATGGAGAAAACAATGTCACAAATAATTTTAGAAGAAAATTTAGTTCAAAATTTGCTTTTCTGCCCCCCAAATTTCAAAGACAACATTTAAGTCTTAGCTTCCTAATATGCATTCAAGATATGCATACAGGATATGCATATATTCGTGGTATATAATTTTAAGAGCTCAGTGAATATGCATACTGACATACCTTGATTTCAGTCTCTGAATACTTAAGTACACGTGACTTGTGTTAATTGAAAGATAGTATTAGTTTTGGTCACATTCAAATGTTACCAGGAATATACACAAGAGATAGAAACTCGGCCAACTTATTTCAGAAGTCACAGGTCACAAAAACCCTGCTGATAAAACAAGGTGTGGTAACGAAGCTGGCCAAAACTAGCCAATGCCAAAACGGCAATGGAAGTAACTTCTGGTTGTCTTCACTGTGCATTATACCCTGATTATAATACACTAGCATACTAAAAGACACTTTCGCAGCAATCATCGCAGTTTACAAATCCATGGCAACTCCAGGAAGTTTACTCTATATTGGTCTAAAAAAAAAGGAGCCATTGGTTCCAGGAACTTTCTACACCTTTCCCAAAAAACTCATAAATAATGCACCCTTTGTTTAGCACACAATCAAGAAATAATCATAACAGTAGCCAACCAGCAGTCCTTTGGGCTGCTGTGCTTATGGAGTTGCCACCCTTTATTTCTTTGCTTCTTAACAAACTTGCTTTCATTTTGTTCTGTCCTTTTGCTCTTGAATTCCTTGCTGCATGAAGCTAAGAACCTACGTGGCCTGCCTGGCTGAATCCTGATTTGGGGTTTTGTCCTGTGACACATATACATAGTTTCTGGATCCACAGACGTTATCAGTAGTTGTATGCTACTCTGTTTCATGATGAGGTAGAGTAATATGGGGGCAAACTGTAGACTAGAGCGAAACTTCCTCCATGAATGAACAGATTTAGCTATGTGCTCTAGGATTAACTCCGTATCTTCAGACAGTACTCAGTACTTAAAAGCCAACCTCCACATAAAGCTGGGTTCGTAGATGTGGCTCCTCAATTTTCACTCACAAAATTTAGCATTTTTATCTCTTCAGTTTATCTGCAAAGTTACGTATACTCAAACAATATGGCTAGGCAAGCTTTTCTAAACTATGTCTTAGGTATAGTATTTCTTTGAAGAGTTATGAGAAAAGTTTTAAAAATGAAGAGAAAGAAGAAGTACGAAAGCAAACCAGAGAGAGAGAAATGTTTAAAGGTTAAATAGTTTTTCATCAACATATTTAGGGAGCTTAGGGCTTGGCAACAGAAAATATATCATACTCGCAGTTGACTTAAGGTACCCTACTATAGGGCCTGAACAGTAGATAGGTAATAAATGTATGCTGAATTTTTAAAAAGATTGAAAGGTACAAAATCATGTCCCTTCAAATTCTTACAAAGGTTTCTTGTCATTTTAAACAAGTATTATTTATTTATTTACTTTTAGAGCCACCCAGGATGGAGTATGAGCATAGCTCACTTTAACCTCAAACTCATGGGTTCCTGGGATCTTCCCACCTCAGCCTTCCAAGTAGCTAGGAGTACAGAAACATACCACAATGCCTGACTAATTTATTTTATTTTTATTTTTGTAGAGACAGAGTTTCACTGTGTTGCTCAGGCTTGTTTCAAACTCCTGGCCTCAAGTGATCCTCCTGCCTCAGCCTCCCAAAGCACTGGGATTATAGTTGTGAACCACCCTGCCCTCCTGGTTTCTTGTAGGATTTTTTATTTTTAAAATAAATGTACATATTATATGCCAACCAATTTCGAAGTATTTTATACAAATTAATTTATTTAATTCTCCCAACAATCTTACTAGGTAGGTATATGGTTTGTTTCTTTTGCTTCATGATGAGAAACCTGGTTGATAGGGAGATTTGGTAATTTGCCCACGATTACGTCAAAACAACCTCTATCCAGGGATGGTGCTCTTAATCACATCACTCATGCTAATTCACATATATGACCCTGAACCACCTTTTATCCAATTTTTATCAAAATTCCATCTGAATGAGAGATTTTGTGTGTGTGTCTGGATGCACGTGTGTGTGTGTGTGTGTGTGTGTGTGTGTGTGTGTGTGTGTGTGTGTCTGTGGTGGAAAAAGGGGTGGTGTTTGACATAGCCTATACCCATATCCCAATATCATTGTTTCTCAATTTTTTTTCTCTCTCTAGCATACCTGAAGTGTACACAATACTTCAAGAATTGGGTAATATGCATACTAGAGATAATACTCCCTTAGGTGAACATGCTAGATTCTCAAAGGTGAAGGCTGTGTATATTAAGTGGCATGCAGTAGCTCACTGCAGCCTCAAACTCCTGGGGTCAAGCAATCCTTCTGCCTCAGCCTCCTGAGTATCTGGGACTACAGGTGCATACCACCATGCCTGGTATAAAAATTTTTTAAATTCAATTTTAACTTCTTGAATACTTCCCTTTGATTAACTGAATATTTAAAATTTTTCATATACTCAATATGTAAAAATATTTTCCTATGCAGTATTAACAATTTAATTCTGACATAAAAATGAATGTTTACCTTTAAGAAAAAAAGTGATGACATTTATTCTGAGTGTTTTGGGATTTTCATTTCTTTAATGGAGAAAACAATGTCACAAATTATTTTAGTGACAAATTTATCCCCCTTTATTAGATTCTCCCCAAGTAAAATGTACCATCCTTTTATTCTGCTTTCTCCAATTCAATGCAAATATGTTTTCTATAAACTAGAATTTATTCCTGGTTCAAATAATATATTTGGATAGTATTCAGAATTATTTGTAGCATTACTCTGCACTACCTCTTCATACTAACATGTTAACAGATACTTAAAAAATGATATGGTTTGGTTTGGCTTTGTGTCTTCACCCAAATGTCATCATGAATTTTGATGCTCACATATGATGCTCCCTAGGAGGAGCCAAGCACCAGAAGGTGATTGGATCATGGGGGTGGTTTCCTCCATGCTTTTCTCATGATAAAGAGTGAGTTCTCAAGAAAAGTGATGGTTTAATGTTATCTGGCAGTTTTCCCCCACCTCTCTCTCTCTCTCTCTCTCTCTCTCCCCTGCTTCCCCGTAAGACATGCCTTGCTTTCCTTTCATCTTCCACCATGATCATGAGGTTCCTAAGACATCCCAGACATGCTTCCTGTACAGCCTATGGAACTGTGAGTAAAGTCAACTTCTTTTCTTTATAAATTACCCAGTCTCAGGTAGTTATTTATAACAATGTGGAAAAGGACTAATAGAAAGAAACAGTATATAAAAGTCAGCATTATACTTAGTGCAGAGATGTTGAGTTGTATCACTACATTATTTAGCCTCTTTTTTTTTTTTTTTAAGAGAAATGTGTCACTCCTAAGTGCCAAGAAATCAACTGCTTTCCTCAAATAATTGACATTTTTTTGGTAGATAATGTGAACTTGGCAATAAATCATTTTTTTTTGCTTTGCCCACCAAAATGTGATATTTAAAATTTATAAATCTTTTTCTAAAAATAGCTTCACACCTTATTGACCTGCACAAATCTGGCCCAGCTTTCCTCAGATTTTGGATTTCACCTTAGTGCTTACTTTATATTGTATTGTAGGTATTTTAAAATATCCTTATTTTTTAAATGAAGCTGTGTAAAATAAACAAACAGCATTTAAAATACAGAGGGTGGAAAAAAGAATAAATGCAGTTGTTGAGGCAGTCACTCAATGTTAGAAAATGGAAAATGAGGTGTTAAAACAGTCAGGCAATGGAAAAATCCACAAACAGGCTACGACTGAAGGTCTCAATTAGCAGCCAAGTAGTCAGCTGAGGGTATCTGTCATCTGACTTCTAAAAGATTGCAGGATGGGGAAAATTATCAAAATAAGCACTTATTACAGCTGACACTCAGGCTTAAAAGCCAGCACATAAACTAAGGAAAAATCCAGGTAAGAAACCCAGCCATTCTTGGTAACTCTCTTACCCTTGGCACCTGTCTTTAAGCCATCAAGTCTAGCTGATCCAACCTTAACAGTAGTTTATTTGTGTCTATCTCCCATGGCAGAGAACATGCCTCTTCAGGAATTCTACTGTGGCCTTATCTTTGGTCTTTCTCCTTCTTTTGTCTTGCCTAATGAACCTTCACATTTTAGCCAGAGTTATCTTTTAAAAATAATTGGCATAAATATGTCTCTACTATGCTCATATCCCTGGAGTGGTTTCTAATATCCAGTAGAATGGTAACTCTGGAGGCCGATTTGTCCCCTCACCTGCTTCAGATTTTTGGAATGGGTGCTTTTTCTTCCTGCCTTAGGGTTATTTCGCATAGTGCCTTTTTTTGGGAGGGGGTGCCAGATTCCTGTCTTCCTCCTATCTTGTGCCTACTGATTCTCATTATTTGCAACCCATCTTACATGGCATTTTCTTAATGATGAATTCTCCCTTGACCTCTCAACCTGGGACAAGGGCCCTAGCTATATACTGTCAGAGCACGCCATACTTATGCTTGTCTTGGTGATGTCTGTACCTCCAGCACCTAGCAGTTTCTGGCACACAGTCATTCTTCTATAAATTGCTATTTAATAAAGAAATAAATGACCAACAGCAAAGGTTATTTCATACTAATTTTCATAAGGCTGAACCAAACATCTTAAATTCTTCTGAGCTAAGGTCAGAAAGGACACTGGTGACAGAGTCGTGGCTGAACAGGTTAGATATATTTTCAAGATTTCAGGGCTACAAGGACATGAGACAGCCTAATTGATTGCTTCTACATCCGTAATGAGACTCCAGTCAGTTAACAGATGCCAAAGTGGGAAACTCTATGATTCTGGATGATAAGGTCAACACGTCATCCTAATAGCATCCCAGCTAAGAGCACTTGCATAGCTGATGCTTTACTATACTGTGAAAGTACAGAATCCTTCTGAAACCTTATATTGCTAAAAATTGTCAAGTTATTTCCGAGTGATCTTTGAATCAGAGAAAGAAAGATTTTCGTCATTGAAGATACCAAGTAATCTTAAAATCACCATATTGTCTTCATGCCCATAATTTTATTTGGGAGTTAATCTATGTTGGGTCAGAAAATAGAGAGAAAAGATTAATATTTGAACACCATTATAGGTGTATGTATTGTATTTATTTATTTATTATAGGTGTATGTATTGTATTTATTTATTTATTTGGTGTATTGTGTACTAATTTCATTAAATAAGTCCAGGATTTCTTTCTTTGGCTCAATGAATGATGCTACCTGCTGATTTTAAGTAAGGTTATCACATTTTAGTGAAATTGTTTTATTATAAAAATCAGAGAAGCTGATATAGAAAACTTAGAAATTTCAAAATACTAAAAAAATTACTTCGGCCATCCAAAAACCACTTGAGTTACTTTTCTGGCATCTTGCCATGTTTTAAAGGAAAACTCTTAACTTGAAAATACGACCTCAGAAAAACCAAAGAATACACAATCCAACATAAGAGATAAGCAGCTCACAAAAAGGACCTGAGGCTGTGAACTCACTGCTGCTTGGCAGAAGCTGTGAATCAATCATAGAGCTTGCAGGAGAGATGATTTCATGAAATAAAAATGAAAGGCATTGTTTTAATTTGCATAAACTGTATATTTTCAATTAAACATCAAACTAATTGATGGATGGATGGATGGATGGAGTCTCGCTCTGTCACCCAGGCTGGGGTGCAGGAGTGTAATATCCACCCACTGCAACCTCCGCCTCCGGATTCAAGCGATTCTCATGCCTCAGCCTTCCGAGTAGCTGGGACTACCGATGCCCACCAACACACCTGGTTAATTTTTTGTATTTTTAGTAGAGACGGGGTTTCACCGCGTTAGCCAGGATGGTCTGTATCTCCTGACCTTGTGTTCCACCCATCTCGACCTCCCAAAGTACTGTGATTACAGGCGTGATCCACCATGCTTGGCCTTAACATTGAGCTATTTCAATAGTTCATGGCCATAGCCACTACAATGTCTATTCATTGATTTTATTTTTTACATTTTACACAGACATCTTCCATCAGGTAAACAAAATCTTAGTATAAATAGCACTGGATTTTGAATTGCTAATTTTATTACAATAAAGTTCTCATTTTTAAAGTATTCTACATTTTGTGTACTCAGTTTTTTGTTGTTTGTTTTTTGAGACAGGGCTGTATTGTGTCACCCAAGCTGGAGTGTAGTGGCACAATCACAGCTCCCTGGGCCTGAAACTCCTGGGTTCAAGCAATTCTCCCCCCTCAGCCTCCCCAGAAGCTCGGATTGCAGGCGTATGCCACCATGCTTAGTCTATTCTATTTTCAATATTAAAACTTGAGACTGATTCCAACATCCTTAAGATTGTGCACTGACCCATTAACAAGAATAAGAGAAATGGACATGGGTCACCATTTTACCTAATAAAAAATTATTTATGCTTTTATTGATTCGTGGATGTTTACATTATTAAATTGCAATAAAATATGAGACAGTGTTATAATTTCTTATGCATTGTTAGTTTTTATATCATTCTGTTTTAACTGCCCTAGACATTCTACATAACTGGAGAGGCAAATTTCATAGATTGCCAATATTGCATAGATATTTTAATACATTCTTAGAAATTCGGAATTCCTACAATTTATGTCAATGGAGTCAGAAATGTAATGCACTTGCATGCTACAATATGTTTGTACTGATAATATGACCTGTTTCTTTCTGAAATGAATAAGTTTTTATCCTGCCATAGCAAGTAGGTGATTCTGAATGTAACTTACACTTCTTTTTATGCTTGTGAGGTTTTTCCTCTTTTCTGAAGAAGAGATTATATATATTCCAAAAGCTATTCTATGTCATATCCTTTGAGGTTCAGTGCTATAATTATTTTCTCTATTGGTAGCAAAGTGAATTTATCTTCATCCCATTATTTCTAAGTATGCGTATAACTTCCTCTTTCTAAACTAATCGTTTGGTAAGGGCCTTCACTTTTCTATAAATATTGTTAGAGCTCTACCTTTCTTGTTAAGTGTCAAATATCCCCCCATATGTCTCCCAATAAGCTTCGTGTCTCCCCCAAACAATTCAGGGAACCTTTTCTTCTTCTTCTTCTTTTTCATCTGCTCTGCCTCCTCTTATGTTGAATTTTGAATGTCAGTAACCGACACCAAAAATAGATACGATTTCATATAATACTGTACATTTTATGCTACACAACAGCATGAACCCCAAATCAAAGTATTTTATAAAAGTTATTATAACCATAAAATGAACAAAGCTATTATTGAATTTCTCTATATGCTCCTACTGAAAGCAATTTTAAAACACATCATAAATTTTACATTGTGAGAATCAGCTAGAGTACAAGGCTTCATGCATGTTAGATATGTCAAAAATTTGGTAAAGGGACTTTTTTATTGTCTGAAACTTTATTTTAATTGTGTTTTATAACATTAAAAAAATTTAAACAAATAGAGATAATGTAAATTTACATAGACCTTTCTTACTCTTTCATTCAGCCCTGGATATAATTACAGTACTTCCCATATGATGAGGTGTCATGTTTGATATTAAGTGTTCTTATCGCTCTACCCTTAGTAATTCTTACTGAGAAGAGAATGTTTAGTAGTTGATTAACTCGCTATTTGGTTATTTGGACACCGAACGATGTGACCATTTTATAAAGTTTATGCTCCAATTGTGTTATGACTCTGCCTTATACAGAGTATCCCAGAGGATAGATACTCTAAAGAAGTGCTATAGGAAGAATAAGAGTATGATTTTTAGAAAAACGAAAGTTGGGATTGAAGGCTTTTTTTAAGTTCTAGCTGTAGAAAATTTAGGACTATGGTGAGACATTCAGTATCAATATGCTCGAAAAGTTTGGAGATATATAACAGAAATATATAAAAGAAGACAGAGATAAATGTATTTTAGCATCACCAGTATATAGCCATTATTGAGGATCAAAACAACAAGCGAATAAATGGAGGGAAAGGCATCATTTTTTCTTTGAGCTTCAGGAAATATCCATATTTGGGGGTTTAGTGAGGAGAGAATACAAGGGGACACAGAGGTCCCCTTGACTAGTCAGGTCAAAGGAAGTTTAAGAATATGAAATTTTAGACACAAAAGGATCACTTTTAAGAATAAAGAGTTGGTCAGAGGTAATGAATTCTGCAGTAAAATTTACAAGACCTAAATCCTAAAAGTGCACATTTGATTGGTCCATAGGAAAGTAATTTGATATTTAAAGGGTATGTTCATACAGTTGTGGGTGAATAGCCAGATTGAGAAGATTAAGAGGAAAAGGTTATACAATAAAAAATAATTGGCACAAAACACTAAATAGAGAATTTTGTGGAAAAAAGTTCGTATTTTTGATTTTGAATGCTGTCTCGCTCTGTCGCCCAGGCTAGAGCACAATGGTACAATCTTGAATCACTGTAACCTTCACCTCCTGGGTAGAAGTGATTCTTTTGCCTCAGCCTCCCGAGTAGCTGGGATTACAGGCGCCTGCCACCACGCACAGTTAATTTTGTATTTTTAGTAGAAATGAGGTTTCACCATGTTGGCCAGGCTAGTCTCAAATTCCTGACCTCAGGTGATCCACCCACCTCAGCCTCCCAAAGTGCTGGGATTACAGTGTGAGCCGCCACACCCGGCCTCTTTGTGTCTTTCTTTTTATTTTTCTATCTTTCTTTTCTGATGTTTCAAGTCAATAATATCTGATTAGGAAACTGAATTTACATTGCCTGTGTCCTGACAGCAATGCAAGCTGGAATCATAAAGCTGGAATTCCTTCTGGCACATGAAGTATGTTCAAAAGGCGATAGAGAACAAAAACAGGACCAAAAAAATAAAAAGTCCTCCATAACATTGTGTAGATTAGTTCTGTTTCAATCGAATATAATGCCCGTTTCGAAGAATAGTATAAAACTGTAAAAATACAGTCAGCTAGTTAAGGAGAGTCTTAAGGGTCAGACTAATAAATTGAGACTACTTGGAATATGAGTACCTTCCTGGAAACAAACAAATTAACATTGCATTGTTTTCAGAAGATTAATTTGACTACAATATATGGAAAATAAATAAGAATGGTATCAATTAAACTAGTCCAGAGATAATTGCAATATTAAAGTCAAGATACATCATGAGTCCTGCCTCTTTGGTCCTCATGGCAGAGGGGTTGGAAAAAGGTGGGGGAACAGCATCATAATATGCAGACAATACAAGTAGGCAACTGATGTGAGACCAAGTGAAAAATACCACAGTTTGGTTGACTATGTTAAGTACCAGAGAATAAAGGAGGACAAGGGAAATTAGATTTTGACTTGATAGAATTTACTGCGGAACATTCAAGTAAACGTCACTTTTGAGAAACAGACATTGGCAAGGAAGGCGAGAGTAGCAAGGCAAGCTTTTTAAAATATAAATGTCAGCACTGAAATTCAGAAGAGATACTTTTTATTTGAGACTAAGTGATAGAATAAGAGATATGTGTGAAAAAAGTAATCTACTGAGTTCGGGAGGAATTTACTTGAGGAAGTTCACATTGGAAACTATTAAATAATAAGTAAATTGGAGTTTTCAAAAGAATTTGTAAATATTGATATTGCTTTCTTGGGAGTGTGCTAATAAGTAAAAAGAAAATACGTGAAATAAATAATGTTTTGTAGTAATGTGCTCCCAGAGAAATATAAATACCAATGGAGCTGTATTTAGGGGAATTTGGCTTTGTGCATTTAAGTCTTTATTCCCCAATGATTCATGGTCTAGCCTGGCCTGGAAACAGTGGAAACAGGGAAAGGGAAATAAAACTCTGGGAAAATCTGAAATTTTGATGGATGCCATGGTGGAAACAAAATTTTTGATGAGTCCATTCTGATTAGAGGTTCAAGATGTATGTAAATCGGCAGCACTGAAGAATAAGAGTTGATACTCAGAATCAAAAGAGAAAATTTAGTGAGCTTGAAAAAAAGAAAATGTAAAGGATTTATAATATAAAGAAAGTACCCAGTTCAGGAGTTTGTGTCATATCATACAGATTGGATTACCATATAGATCTTGAAGAACATAACAGATGTCAAGAAAAGGAGTTACTAGGTAGAAGACAGACTGGTAGTAGGAAAAATAGAATTAAAGGATGATGAGAAATAGGCAAAAAGAAAACAAATAATTCAGGTATTCATTTTGTGTCAACCATACCGGTCACATTTTAGAATTTCAGTGTTTAGTAGATGAGAAGGTTTATTAGACTTCTAGAAGGATCATCATAATCCCACTTGAATTTGAGGCCTCAGAGGAAAGGCTGAGCTTGCAAAGCTGTAAGCACACAAATTTACAAGTAGTGTAGGTTTAAATATAATGAAATAGACAGAACAAATGTTAATAAACTACTGCTTTGCAGTTTGGAAATCTACCTTTTTCCTCCCTCTCCTCATCTCCTTTAGCAGGATGTCTCCTAAACAATGTTGGAGCCAATGGGAATATTAGTTTTAAAAAATTCTTTTACATTCCATGTTCTTTTGCTCTAAAATATCTATGTATAAAATCAGGTCAACTTGTGCGTATTTGTTGAATTACTGTATATTCTTAAATTTAAAATGTAAGACATTTATATGGTCTTCATTCACCAATGGCTGTTTTTCTGTTTGATATGCTTTCCCTGTTCTGCCTCTCTCCCATCCTGGCTACTGATATCAACCACGCATTAATGAAAGCTATTTTCTCAATTCTTTTCTAATTCTTTAGCCAAATACATATGATGCTTCCCTCTCTTGATCTTAACTAGCATTTGTTAGTAATTTTTAGACTTAACGTAAGTTTTATTTCTTATCATTACTAAATCCTGATTGTTGTGCACTTTTCTTCTTTGCATACTGAATTCTACATTTACTCCTCTTTGTATTCCCTGTAGTGCTTAGCGTGCAGTTTTATAGAAAATAAGCACCATGTTTGTTTGGAGATTTGCTATTATCGTGATTATAGTTTTTCATTTGATCCTGTCTTCTTTTTGTTTACTCAATCAAATCATCTTTCAGGTTATATTGTGCATTCTGCAATGTATTAACACAGTGTTATCCATTTTCTTTTTGGGTCTCCATAGCTTTAGGAATAAGGTTTTACATATGCTAAAGATTAAGATTTTTGGTTTGGACTGTAGTTATATTAACTCACTGATAAACTGACCTTCGAATTTTTCTACTGCTTGTAATATTTTATGGAAAGAATTGCAGTAAAAATTGTAGTAGTTGTAGTTAGCTTCACAGAACCTGAAGTAATGCTCTCTTAAATAATCTTAAAGACCTACTGTCTCCCCTAACAAATAGAAATATTTTACAAATCACGAACATTTAAAATTGGCTCCAAAGATGTTTAAAAAAAATGTTCTTAGATGTCACTTTAGATAAACAAGTGTGATATAATTAAAATTTTAAAATAACTAAAGTATCAATTGCAATAAATAGTGGTCCTATAATAAAGTGCTTAATGGAAGACCTTGCAACAAAAAATATTTCTGAAAGAAATATTTAATAATAATTTATATCATGGTAGCATAATCTTGACAAAATTTCTTATTATAAATGCCAAGATACATAAACAGAAGTGTTAATATTTACTTAAAATTATTAAAGCAAAACAAGCACATACATTTGATATTATATCACAGTGTTATCTATGCTATGTCAATGTAAACATTGAGCTATTTGTTCATGTGATATTAGACTAATTTTTATTTATGTAATTTATTTATCCACACACTTCCATACCTAACCAGGCTGCAGATGCAATAGCAAAATATGAGTACAAAATAACAATAGAACAATAGTTCTTGCTTATATTTGTAAACAAAATATGAAACCCCAAACTCTGAGACTGGTACTGTTATCTCCATATTTCAAATAAGAAAAATTAAGGGCCCCTCAGCTGAGACGTGTCAAACTTGGGTTCACAAGAAGACAACTCTGAGATAAAGTTTACAGTGCAACACATTTATTAGTAATTTGCCCTTGGAACTGTCATCTGTGGAAGAAAAGGGAATGAAGTAAGATTAGGTACATGGAGAGCTCCAGTTTTAATGTAGGCTGGACAGTCTTAGGAGACACAGCAGGCAGCTTCAGAGCTAAAGTGAACCTGTAAAAATTGTCCTAGGTTGAGCTGAAATGGAAATACTTCAGCTTTCATACCCTAGCCTTGGACAGTCAGTGGATGTAGCCCCTAGGAAGAGTGTGAATTGGGAGAAACTGTTCAGCTCAAATAACCCTTAAAGGGCTAACAGCTGTAGGCTCTCTGCCAATAGCACTTTCAACAGCTGGAGCAGCACATTTTTCCTTGAGGGAGGATCTAGGCTGAGAGCCTCTACGTTCATCACAGGGTTGTTGGATCAAAACCAGATATGTTTATCACCCCAGGCTTGTTTTTATTGTTTTGTTTTACCCCTATGCTACAAATCCCTTACCTCCCTCTCCTTTGTAAATCCTGAAACTCACCCAGTAAACTGAAAGCCTCTAGCCTCAGTCTGTGGCTCCTTTGGGCAGTACCATAGCTTCTTTTTCACTCTCCTCCATTGAGCATGCCTCAGGACTATGGAAAGACAACAATTCCAACATATATGAAGCCACTCTACTCAGCTGTATTTTCAAGATTTGTACTTTCAGTTTGAGAATACTTTAGCTATAGTCATCTGTTTATTTATTCAAGTAAATTAACTATTATTTTCCAGCAAATTTCCAGTTTGGGAATAGAATAAAAAGGAGAATGGAATGGTCCCGATTCACAGACACTTTTTTTTTTTTTAATTTCATTGTTTCTCTAGATTGATTACAGCTCCCGTGTTTCTGGGAATTAATTATCAGATAGCAGATTTTGGCACTACCTACTTCTACCTCAAAATTATTCCTTCTTCCTGGTATCCACCAAAACCTTGAGCCTAGGAACCCATACCAGTAATTTTCTGTCTCAAATGAAGTTTCTTTTCAGTCTATGTTATAGTGGTTAAGGGTCTTTTTTTTTTCCTGAATTTTTGATGACGTGCTACAACACATCACTCTTTCCCATAGGACTCACTGGTGTTTATATAAATGAAATTTTGGTTGATCAAGGTGCCCACCAAATGTCATCTTGCCCAGATTTCTTGTGTGTTTTTATTCTTAGGAACTCATTCTGGGACCACAGATACCTAGACATGAAGAACTGTGTTTGACAGAACATTAGAATAATTACAAGACAAATGTTTCTACTGTGGCTGCAATTGGTTGCTGACACTGCAATTTTTAATTGCAATTTTAAAATTTCAAAATTGCTAAAAATGCATTTTGCACATGATGCTAGGAGAAGCTGGACTTGCTGTTACTCACTTTTTTAATCTTTATACTTGTAGGAGTAGCTGTGTTATAAAATTTTGGCCAATGTCTGCTGAGAAATTTCTGGAAAAGCCTTTTCTCTCCTGATAACATATCCAGATATCGGAGACACAGACTGCTCCTCTTAATTCTTCCCTTAAAGGCTGACATGATGCCCTGAGCTGAGGTAGCCATCTTGTGACCAGGAGGAGAAGGCTAAATTAATTTCAGAGACTCTGATCTTGGTATTATTATAAAAGCTGTGATGGTATAATCCTGGTATTATTATGAAAGCCAGCAGATGGCTACCTTCAGTCCTCTTGGTATGGGGGAATACTAACCCAAGTTATAGCCACTTTTGGTTCGGTATTCTGTTACATTATGATTAAAATATGCCTGTTACAAACAATGGTGTATAAATTTAAAATGGCATGTAATAAATTTATAAAGAGACACTTAACTATCAAATCAGAACACTTACTTCAACATAATGAGTTCTTTCTATTTTTGTATATGGGAAAATCAAATTGTAAATTGCTTGGTGAGTATGGATTTCAAATAAATGGATTTCATTAGTTAAAAAAAGAAAAGTCTAATGGAAACAGATTCAGATAACAGATCCACCATTTCCACAGTAGGGATAGCTTTGCCTATGGAGTAAAACACTCCAAGTCCGTTGGATAGGAATATGTCTACTCTGAACTGTGCTAGGATGAGCTCTGAGTAGTTTTGCCACTAGCTCTTTTTCTAAATTGGTCCCAGGACTTACAAGTTGTGTAATCATGGGCAGGTCCATTTTCCTCTGTGTCTAGTTTTAATGTGCTAATAAGCATATTTTTGTCATAGTATTTGTTTGAGAATTCAGTGAAAGGTATTTGAAAAGTTTAAATATTGCCTGGGTGTAGTAAGTGCTCTATGATTTTAGATTTATTTTATGACTAGCTAATTTGTCTTAAAAACATGTGTTTTCCCTTCCTATCTTAGTATCAGGTCTTGTGACCTCAGATCCATTTTGATTTTTTAAGGTTGTTTACATATTTTTGCTCTGATTAATTATGCACTGTTATAATTAAAATTTAATTTAGGGAGGAATCTTTTTCCACACAACTATCTCTCAACTTAAAATGTAAATAATTTACATGCATTTGAGAAAAACAGAGAGAAAATACTATTCACACACATGGCAAAATATATATTCCATCTTGAATTTTTACATGATCCAGTATAAACTGTCAGTCATGGGGTCGAAAATCAGGGGCTTGTATTCAGGGTAGTTCAAATGTTCTTCTGAGTATAAAAAAATTTTTTTTCTATTTATTTAATTAATTTATTTATTTGTTTTGAGACAGAGTCTCACTGTTCCCCAGGCTGGAGTGCAGTGATGTGATTTTGGCTCACTGCAACTTCACCCTGCTGGGCTCAAGTGATCCTTCCACCTCAGCCTCCCAAGTAGCTGGGACCACAGGTGTATGCCACCATGCCCTGCTAATTTTTATACGTTTTATAGAGATGGGGTTTCACCATTTTCTCAGCCTGGTTTCAAACTCCTAGGCTCAAGTGATCTACCCATCTTGGGCTTCCAAAGTCCTAGGATTAAGGGTGTGAGTTAATGCACCCAGTTTCAAAGAGGTTATTAAAGCTCACCACCCATAGTAGCCTGTTGCAAAATGCTTCCTACCCAGCATTATTACCTTGTCAAGTACTACTCAAGTTTTCTGAGATTACACTCTGTTAACTCATGAGGTTTTTGAGCACTTTGAAAACCTCCCACAAAACTTTTAAATAAAATTATAATAGAGTTTAAAATTTGGGGGAGCCCTCCAGATGAGAAATCCTGTGAAAAGGTATCACAAGTTGAGCCCAAATGATTTCCCCCTGCATTATTAAAACAATCACCAACTTCTTGCTTCAAATTAATGAACACTCACTCAGAACCATAGGACACAATCTGTCAAATTTAAATAAAGAGCTAAACTGTAACCTCACTGAATAGTGCAAGGGTTTTATATTTTAAAATCTAAAATCTTAATTGAAGATAGAGAATTATGTAGAGACTGCTGATGGCTAATGCTATCTGAATCTTTATCAGATACTAAAGTTGATTTTATTTATTTAGTTGTGATGTTATATTCATCATTTCCAATAAACAGGCTATTTAAACTTTATATTCATATTGAATAACAAGAATGAGGTAACAGATTTTTTTGTCCAATATACTAGACTTTAAAACAATTTTGTTTTAAGCACGTTAAAATCCTCTATCATTTTCAATAAAGCCAACCATTCTACTGAAAGATGGGGTTGTTTTATAGTTTTGGGGAAATGTTTCAGTGCAACATAAGAATTTCTGATAACTCCTTTTTTAAAAAATTCAAGGATCCTGTTGTCTATTTGTAAACTGCTCATCAGTTATTAATATTTTTGGTGAAAGATATATGAGCATGTATAAAGATGGTGATCATGATTATGACAGTGTTTGATGCAACAACAAAATAGCTATCAATGTTTTAGCACTATGATTCAGAAAATATATTAAATAATTAATGTATAATTCTCTATTGTTTGACCAACAAATGAAGTAATTTCATTGTTTAAATTATCTAGATAAAATTGAAGCTTTGGTGCGTTGAGTTACTGAGTGAAATTTAATCAGAAACTAATTTACACTCAGATATTTGTGACTCCAAAATCTGTGTTTTTAAACAACATCATTTATAGTACTTTATATATATACACAAAATGAATAAATAATTGTATTCGTCCCTTCTCACGCTACTATACGGACATACCTGAGATGGGGTAATTTATAAAGGAAAGTGGTTTGACACACAGTTCATCATGACTGGGAGGTCTCAGTAAACTTATAATCATGGCAGAAGGGGAAGCAAACACTTCCCTCTTCACATGGCCTCAGCAAGGAGAAGTGCAGGGTGAAGAAGGATGAAAAGTCTCTTATAAAATCATCAGATCTCGTGAGAACTCACTGTCATGAGAACAGCAGGGAGGTAACCATACCATGATTGGATTACCTTTCACTGGGTCTCTCCCAAGACATGTGCGGTCCCTCCCATAACATCTACAGTTCAATATGAAATTTGGTTGGAAACACAGCAAAACCATATCAACAATTATACATTTTCATGTTAATTACATAAGTTGCTAATAATAAAAATTGAAAGTATAGTTAGAAGTACTGGTTCTGTTAGCCAATTTCATATTATTGAAACAAATATATTTTAGTTATCATACTTCCTAGAATTAAATATATTTTTCTCACACAGTTTTCTTCTCAATTTTTCCCTACTTTCATTTAAGTTGCTCAAGAAAACCCAAATATTGATAGTGCAAAGTGCTTTCAAATTTTCTCTTATCGTCCTCAACATTGAGAAATAAATTTTAAAACCCCTATTTTACAGATGAGCATCTGCTTTCCAGGATTTAATTGTGTATCTAAGTGAAAACTCCATCATAACTTACTCTGATAGAAATGATAGAGATTTTAGATTTCAGGAGTCTGACTTTAAATAAAATTTAAAATTTTTTTCTTACAGTCATTTCCCCAAATCCAGCTTTTTAATCTCATTTTTTCAGACATTTCAAGAATTTCTCCCTTTACCATATTAAAAGTTCCAGAAAAATGTTACCACAGAGAGGGTTTTTGTTTTGCCTATTTGTGTTATTTTTACATGGCAAATGGATATTTAAATGGCAGGAAAAAGGTAGAAAATCTGTTAAATGTGATAGACAAAAGTATTGATTACGTAGGGACCAAGTTCTATAATGGAAAGAATAAAGACTTTGAAAACAATCTGCTTAGGTCTTTTCTCATAATAGACTTGTGATTCTTCATAAATTTATTTAAACTGCTATATCAGTTACTTGAATGAGATTTGCAATATCTGTTTTGAAGGATAAGGTGAAAATTAAATGCAAAATAAACACGTAAAGTTACTAGTGTTGTGGCTTTTTGGTGCCTGTAGTTCAGTGAGCAGGAGGGAGTGGTGCTCAGCGGCGTCTTCATTTAGCTCAGTGAGTAGGAGGGAGTGCTATAGCTCTTTCACTCTCGTCGTGGCATGATCAGGAGTGTTACAGCTCTTTCACTCACACATTTGGTGAGTTACTGGTTATTGTTCCATGACCAAGTGGGATAAGGTACATGGACACCACAGAGTAAGGCAAAGTAGAATTTTATTGAGTGACAGAAAGAAAGCTCTCAGCAATGAGAAGAAATCCAATAGTGGGCAGCCATCTGTGAAGCTGAGTTCAGGGTTATTATGGGTTTGAATGGGGGAGTGCATACTGATTTGTCCATGTGTGATGATATGATTTGGCTTGGTGCCCACCCAAATCTCAGTTTGAACTGTAGTTCACATAATCTCCACATGTCTTGCAAGGGACCCAGTTGGAGGTAATTGAATAATTGGGGTAAGTTTTCCCATGCTGTTCTTGTGAGAGTGAATAAGTCTCATGAGAGCTGATGGTTTTATAAAAGGTAGTTTCCCTGCGCTTAATGCTCTCTTGCCTGCCATCAGGTAAGAGGTACCTTTGCTCCTCCTTCGCCTGACATCACTATTTTGAGGCCTCCCCAGCCATGTGGAACTGTGAGTCCATTAAACTTCTTTTTCTTTACAAATTACCCACTCTTGGGTATATGTTTATTAGCTGCATTAAAATGGACTAATACAGGTGATCTCATAAAAAGCACCATTCAATTGGTTAAGAGATATCATTCAGAAGGAACCAATTGAGGGACTGTGGGTAATATAGGGATAGAAGTTCTCACTCCAGTCTTGGTCTCTATCCTGAACTGGCAGCTCAGTTTTCAGGTTTAAAACGTTTCTGAAGGTCAGGTTTCACCAGAGACCGTCACTGTCTGCCTGGGAATTTGTCTGTCTTCTGTCACTATTGTTAGCACAGGATTTGAAAAAGAGTATGAATTCAATAATTGTCAGATCTAATATAGATCTTCAGTTCTTTTACTGAAATGCTCATATTTTCTTTATATTTATAAGAAACAAAAAATTCAAAAAAACAGGCAAAGGTTAAGAGGAGAAATATTGCAGAAGATGCATTAGTAAATACAGTGATATACTATTCATCGTCTGTAAAACTAAAAATGTAAATTAAAGTAACTTTTGAGGGATAGTTTTGTAGTCATTAAAGTAGCATATTTTTCTCTTTTTCTTTTTTTTTATACACAACTAACTTCAGGATGGTAAATGCAAAGTATTTATATGTAACAAGATCCATAAGGATATCTATGACCTTTCGCTTGATACATTTCTACTTTATTCTCATAAAATAATTTAATAGAAATAGAAAACTATAAATATTGTTATTCATTGTGGTATTTTACAGAGTTGGAATAATTTAATTGAAACCTACAGAATGTGTAATATTAGAATGTTAATAAGTAATACTGCCATAAATTATCATTTAAGAATATTATTTGATCATTAAAAGTAGCAAGTGAATACCATATAGTCCAACATTGTTCAAATAAAATATAATGTGAGCCATGTATGTAGCGTATACATTTTTAGTAATCACATTATAAAATGGAAATAAAACAGGTAAGATTAATTTTAATAATATATTTCATTAACCAATATGTTGAGAATATTATTTCAACATGTAATCAATATAAATGACGTCTATGAGAGGTTCTTTTACTCTTTATTTGTACTTAGTCTGTGAAATTTGGGTATAATTTACACTTATAGCATATTTCAATTTGATCGAAATCACTTTTCCAATCTCAATATCCACATGTAGCAAGCTGCTACCATTTTGGACAGGGCAAGAATGCAGAAAAACATTCATAAGAAATAGTAATATTCCTAAAAACATACACATAATTATTTCAATTGTTTAAAAGAATTGTTCATATATGTTTTAGTGTGCTAGAGTGTAAAATCAAATAGGAGTGTGAGATTATGATCCTTTTTATATAAAGTTATATAAACTTTTTATGTAAGTTTATATATTCATATTTTTATTCATTTCCAGCAAAATGTCTTACACTTTAGAATAAGTACTTAATTTGTAAATTACAGCCATTCTTTTTATATGTCTTCATAAAATATGATGGTGAACTTCAATTTGTATTATATTCACATTTTGACCCAGTTTATATGGAATTAAGAAGTCTTTTCAATTTGGAGCTGTTTGGTATTCAAAATAGGCTGAATATTTTCATAGGGAGTAACAAATAAGTGACCTTTCTGGATTAAGTCAGTCTGGCAGCCTAATATTTCTAATGGTTGAATAGGCTATATTTGGTTGATCCTATGAGTTAGTAAAATAAGAAAGTATATTCAGAACATTATCCAAAAAAATCTGGCATTTTGCCTTGCACATAGTAGACACAAAATGCATAATTGTTGAATGTAATCAGTTTGAAGCTTTTATCAATTAAATAATAAATGGATTTGTTAAAACGATTTTCTTAGTAGAATTTACTTTTTCTTAACCTATTTCACTATGCTGCCTCATAAATGAAAGAAAGCCATAAACATGAATAACAAGAGTATTAGAACTTTTGACTTTTCTGGAGGCAAACAAAGCTATCTCTCTTATCGCCATTTCCACCTAAACCATTCTATGTGCATGAAAAGATTTGTGGCTTTCACATATTTATAGTTTTGCTATTTATTAATGATGTTTTAAATTATCTTATTGAACAGTAATATAATTATTCTTCTATTATTATTACATTTCCATATAATTTTAATTTCTTTTCCAATCCAAATTACTAGCTGCTTGTGGTCAGGAGTATTATTTATTATTCTTCACAACCACAAGTAACTTCAGATGATGCTACGCCTTATGAAGTCTTTGAAATGTGTTAACCTCACTTGATTTATAATCACTAAAATAAATATAGCTATAATGTTTTAAAAGCATAAGCACAAGCATTAAATTTATGTTTGGCTTATAGCTAAGAATGATATAACAATTTTTAGTACTTTTAAATATAATTTAGCTATGAGAAATATTTAATAATAAATATGCATTTCATTAAAGAGGACAAAAGTAGAAAAAGTGGAAATGTGCAAATAATGGAGAGGTGTATCTGAAAATGTTGATGAAATTATTAAAGTATTTCTTTATATCTTTTTAAAACTGTACAGGAAAATTTCTGTTTATTACAGCAGCTGATTTTCAAATGTTCCACGCTTTCATATCAAATCCAACCAATTTTTGGTGATAGCTTATTTCCTCCCCTTTACCTGCTGCAATGATTCAGACCTTTTCATTTTCAGCTTTAGTTTTATTACTATTTTCCTCCACTCCCCTATTCTTCACCAACACTATGCTGCATCATTGTTCAAAAGAATAGTCACAACTGAGTTTACCTAATCTAAAGCAAATTTAGACTGGAAATAAGAGACTACAATTTGGAAGCACTCCCTGGTTTTAGAAATACAGCCCTATGGATTGTATAGTCTATCACCATGAATAGTGTGCTAAAGTCAGAATGTAATTATACATATTTCATAAAATGAGAACTGCTGACACAAAACCCACTAATTGTTTCCAGGTAAAAACGTATTAGTAGAATACGTTTATGGCCATAAACATAATATATACTGTTATGTATCTAGTAATTAATTACTTAATGACTAAATATTTATGTTCTTTGTTTCTTATTATGCAATCTCCAATTTTCTCAAGAGCTATCCTAATTTAAGCAAATATTTAAATAGAATCATTTCATTATACTTGCTTTTCATCGTCTTGGGAGCAATGTAATAACATTAGTAGGATGTTTCCGTGTAGAAACGAAACAAGAATATAATTTTCTTCTAGAAATAAAAAAGTATTTATGGATTATGTCTGAAGGACAACATAAACTGGCTAAGTGATTATAGATAATATATGGGCATACAAAGTTATAGAAAAATAGATACATGATAAATATTTCTATGCAGATCAATTTTATTATCTTGAATTTACTGGGTTTCTATGCAATTGTTTTAATTGCTGAAACAGGTCTTCGGGTGAAATTTATCAAATATTAAATGCGTTGCAATAGTGATAGCATTTTAAAAGAAGTCTCTAGATCCTATAGCAATGAAGTGTCTATTATAGTAGAGCTCGTAATGTAAAGTTTTCCTTAGTAATGACCTGAATGACTTTGCAAATTTTCCCTGTCTGAATCAGTGTTAACGATGTTTCAATTATTCTCTCAGAAAATCAACTCTTTATGCCTTAGTATAATATCAAAAATTAAATAGTAGTTCTTTTGAGAAAATAAGGAAGTAGAAAATTTACCAGTTTTATTACTTCTGAATGATATGGCTCCAGATTTTTACCTTCACAGAGTTACATCTTTTGGTTGAGAATATAATTCTAATACCTGATTTGGGTCTAATCTAGTATCTTTATACTTCAATTTCCCCAGAACTGTGGTCTGCAGATTTTCTGAGGATACTGAAATATCTTGAAATATGCCCATTGCTCAATACAGAGTAATTTTTTAAATTTATAATTATAAAATTGCTATACATTTATAATTGCTATAAATTATATATATTATATTGATATTAAATTATATTTATATTATATTTTAAATTAGATTATATATTTAAAATATATTCCCTTAAATATGATTTATTATAAATTATATAAATATAAATTATATATAAATATAAATAACACAGTTTATATAAATTATATAAATATAAATTATATTTATAAAATGTATAATCTATCATAAGCTTAAAATTTATATTCTTTTTTTTTTTTTTTTTTTTTTTTTT